>NC_079190.1:239305694-239496046 GCF_029499605.1 Hyla sarda
CCCGTGATCGACAGTAATCAGACCCGGAGCGAACACGCTCCTGGGACTGATTACAAATGGGGTGCCGCGTGCAAGATCACGGGGGTCCCCTTTGGATAGGGGATAAGATGTCTAAGCACCGGAGTACCCCTTTAAGGACCAAGTCCATTTTGACCTTAAAGACCAGGCCAATTTTATTTTAGCATTTTCGTTTTTTCCTCCTCATCTTCTAAAAATCGTAACTCTTTCATATTTTCATCGACAGACTAGTATGAGGGCTTGTTTTTTGCAAGACCAGTTGTCCTTCATGAAATCACAATTTTACCATAAAATGTATGACGCAACCCAAAAAATACTGTTTGTGTGGGAAATTTGCGTGTTCTTTATTCTGTGGGTCAATATGATTAAAATGATACCCATGATTACATACTTTTCTATTATTGTTGCGCTTAAAAAAAAATCGCAACCTTTTTAACCAAATTAGTATGTTTAAAATCCTTCTATTTTGACGACCTATAACTTTTTCATTTTTCCGTATAGGACATAGCACTGATCAGTATTGTTAGTGATCTTCTGCTCTGGTCTGCTCGATCTCGGACCAGAGCAGAAGACCCGGGAGACGGCCGGAGCAAGGTGAGGGGACCTCCATCCGCCATGCTGGATGATCAGATTGCCGCAACAGCGATGCGGGCGATCCGATCATCCATTGAAAGTACCGTACTGCCGCAGATGCCGTGATCTGTACTGATCACGGCATCTGAGGGGTTAATGGCGGACATCCGTGCGATCGCGGATGTTACCATTACCGGCGGGTCCCTGGCTGCTGATAGCTGCTGGGACCTGCCGCGCATGACGCGTGCACCTCCCGGTGCTCGCAGTCATGGCGGCGCGTAAATGTACGTCATGGTGCGTTAAGTACCACGTCATCATCACGTTCATTTACGTCCATTGTCGTTAAAGGGGTACCAGTTTTAAATCAACTGGTGCCAGAAAGTGCTCTCTGCTGACCTCTGCTGTCCATTTTAGGAACTGTCCAGCGCAGGAGAAAATCCCCATAGCAAACATACGCTGCTCTGGACAGTTCCTAAAATGGACAGCAGAGGTCAGCAGAGAGCACTGTGGTCATGACATCAGAGGAAATGCATTTCTTTTTTGGATTTCTCTTTAATATACAGCCCCTAAAAAGTACTGGAAGGATTACGATTTTTTTAATAGAAGTGATTTACAAATCTGTTTAACTTTCTGGCACCAGTTGATTTAAAAAAAAAAAGTTTTCCACGGGAGTACCCCTTTAAGGGGTTAAAAATGTCCAGGAAGGTAAATGAGTTACACTATCTTTAAAAAGGTAGAACAATAATATACCGTATTTATCGGGGTATACCACGCACCGGCCTATAACACGCACCCCCATTTTACCCAGGATATTTGGGTAAAAAAAGTTTTTTACCCAAATATCCATGGTAAAATGAGGGTGCGTGTGTGTGTATACCCCGATACACCCCCAGGAAAGGCAGCGGAAGAGAGGCCGTCGCTGCCCGCTTCTCTCCCCCTGCCTTTCCTGGGGTCTAGAGCCCTGCTGCCAGCCCTTCTCTCCCGCTGGCTATCGGCGCCGCTGCCAGTTCTCTCCCCCTGACTATCGGTGCCGGCCATAGGCGTGCGCAGCCTATTGCATTAGGGTGTGCACCCTAAAGCACAAACTCACTCCGCGCACGCGTGTGTGTTTATGTGTATATATATATATATATATATATATATATATATACATACATATACACACACACACACTCTTGCTTGCATAGTGCAGGAGGATTGTATCCAGGATTGTATCCACTAGACCTCCCACTTGTGTGTATGTTTGCTGGTGTTTATAGGGATGCATTTGATGTGGATTTGAAAAAAAATTGTAAGTTGAATGGTAAAACTCATGTTTTTCTTTACTTGGCAAACAGAAGAACGCTTTTACTATAAGATGGGGGCACAGAGGGGGGAATATTCCAAATAGAATTTTTTTTTTGCACCAGATTGTTTGAAAAAGTGATGCGGCACCCAGCAAGCTTGGAGCAGCATGCACGTTGTAGTTTTGGGTCTGCAGCTGACCCAAAACTAGGACTCCCAGCATGTTGCACCATAATCTAAATTGTACTCCTATATAGTGCAAGATGTGTGGAGTTGTAGTTTTGGTCATCATAGATTGTATCAGGGCATGCTGGGAATTGTAGTTGGTAACTGGACCTCCCAGCATTGCATTCCTTCAAGGAATGCAATGCTGGGATTTGCAGTTACCAACTACAATTCCCAACATGCCCTGATACAATATATGGTGACCAAAACTACAACTCCCATTTTGTTGCACTGGGGGTGCTGTGTGTATGTGTGTGTGTGTGCGTGTGTGTGTGAGGTGCTGTGTGTGAGTGTGGGGGGGTGCTGTGTGTGTTTGAGGGGTGCTATGGGTGCTGTGTGGGGGATTGGGCACATAATACATACATAATATAAAATACATACATAATACATAAAAAAAAATAAAAAAAATGTTATTTCAGCTACCTGGTCGGTGCTGTTGTAGTTTTTAGTATTTTTGCTGGTAGAAGAGCACGGACTGCAGAGAGTGGGCCGTGTCCCGTGTATCAGAACAAAGGAAAAAAGAAAGTTGCCTCTTTCAAGGTGCTTGTAGTATTAAAACATCAAACCTTTAATCTGTATGCATTAAATATAGAAAAAGGTGGACATCAATCATAAAAGAGAAGCGAAACCCCAACACGTTTTGAGCAAAATGTAGCTCTTAATCATGGCTATATGTAGCCCAAAACGCACTGGAGTTTCACTTTTCTTTTATGATGTCACCTTTTTCTATTTTTAATGCATACAGATTAAAGGTTTGATGTTTTAATACTACAAGCACCGTTATCCTTGGAAGAGCTGGAGGAAACTTTCTCTTTTCTTTTGTTCTGATTCATAATACATATATACATACGTCATACATACATACACACATCATACATGCATAACCTACACACACACACATATATATATATATATATATATATATATATATATATACACACACACATACATACATAATGCATAAATACATACTATATGCATACATACAAACATCATACATATATAATACATGCATACATCATACATAGATAATGCATGCATCATACATACATATGCACACCATACATAATACATACACAAATCCATAATATATACATATACACATCATACATAAATACATCATACATACATAACATGCAGTACATGCATAACATATATATATATGGTATGTATGTACTGTATGTTCTGTATGTATGATGTGTGTATGTATGATGTATTTATGTATGATGTGTATGTATACATAATGGATTTGTGTATGTATTATGTATGGTGTGCATATGTATGTATTATGTATGTATGTATTATATATGTATGATGTGTGCATGTGTATATTATGGATGTATGTATTATGTATGTATTATATATGAATGATGTTTGTATTTACGCATTATGTGTGTGTGTATATATATATATATATATATTATACATACATAATGCATAAATACAAACATCATACATATATAATACATACATCCATAATATACACATGCACATCATACATAATACATCCATAATACATACATAATACACACCATACATACATATTACACACACCATACATACATAATACACACCATACATACATATTACACACACCATACATACATATTACACACACCATACATACATATAATACACACCATACATACATAATACACACCATACATACTACACACACCATACATACATAATACACACCATACATACATATAATACACACCATACATACATATTACACACACCATAAATACATAATACACACCATACATACATATTACACACACCATACATACATATTACACACACCATACATACATATTACACACACCATACATACATATAATACACACCATACATACATATTACACACACCATACATATAATACACACCATGCATACATATTACACACACCATACATACATATTACATACACCATACATACAATACATACCATACATACATATTACACACACCATACATACATATTACACACACCATACATACATATAATACACACCATACCTACATATTACACACACCATACATACATATTACACACACCATACATACATATAATACACACCATACATACATATTACACACACCATACATACATATAATACACACCATACATACATATAATATACACCATACATACATATAATACACACCATACATATATATATAATACACACCATACATATATATTACACACACCATACATACATATAATACACACCATACATACATATAATACACACCATACATACATATTACACACATCATACATACATACATAATACACACCATACATACATAATACACACATCATACATACATACATAATACACATCATACATACATAATAATACACCATACATATTACACACATCATACATACATATTACACACATCATACATACATACATACATATAATACACACACACATACATTACACACATCATACATACATACATACATATAATACACACCATACATACATATTACACACATCATACACACATACATAATACACATCATACATACATATTACACACATCATACATACATACATACATATAATACACACCATACATACATATTACACACATCATACATACATACATATAATACACACCATACATACATATTACACACATCATACATACATAATACACACCATACATTCATATTACACACATCATACATACATACATAATACACATCATACATACATAATACACACCATACATACATATTACACACATCATACATACACACATAATACACACCATACATACATAATACACACCATACATACATATTACACACATCATACTTACATATTACACACATCATACATACATACATACATACATACATATAATACACACCATACATACATATTACACACATCATACACACATACTTAATACACACCATACATACATATTACACACATCATACATACATATTACACGCATCATACATACGTACATATAATACACACCATACATACATATTACACACATCATACACACATACATAATACACACCATACATACATATTACACACATCATATATACATATTACACACACCATACATACATATAATACACACCATACATACATAATACACACCATACATACATATTACACACATCATACACACATACATAATACACACCATACAGACATATTACACACATCATACATACATATTTATTACACACATAATACATACATACATATAATACACACCATACATACATATTACACACATCATACACACATACATAATACACACCATACATACATATTACACACATCATACATACATATTACACACATCATACATACGTACATATAATACACACCATACATACATATTACACACATCATACACACATACATAATACACACCATACGTACATATTACACACATCATACATACATATTACACACATCATACATACATAATACACACCACACATTCATATTACACACATCATACATACATACATAATACACATCATACATACATAATACACACCATACATACATATTACACACATCATACATACATATTACACACACCATACATACATAATACACACACCATACATACATAATACACATCATACATACATAATATACACAGCATATATACATATAATACACACCATACATACATATTACACACACCATACATACATATTACACACATCATACATCCCACCCCCCTCCCGTCCTCGGTCTGTGCACTTTTCTCACCTGCGGCAGCCATGTTGGGGTCAGAGGCCGGGCACGTCAAATCCCATCTGCTGCACACTTTGCACCATCGCCCACTTCTTCCTCATGCCGAGGAGTGGACACTCGGTGCCAGGAGTTGCAGCCAGGATCATCCCAGGAGGTGGAAGGAGACGTGCGCAGCTGCGGGGCAGCCCCTGCGTCTGCAGTTAGCGCAGCAGTGTGAAGGGGGGAGGAGCGGCCCGGAGGAAGGGGAAAAGAGTGGCCCAGAGGAAGGGGGGATTGAGCGGCCGGAGGAAGGGGGGATAGAGCGGCCGGAGCCGCACATTCCGCAAATTAAAAAAAAAATGCATTTTTAAACATCCGGTGTGCCCTGAAAGTCTTTCAGGGCACACCGGATGTTTTAAAATGGATTTTTTTTTTTTTTTTTTTTGCGACTCCGGCCGCCAAGGGGGGACACAGACAACAGAGGGCCCCTGTGCAAAGAATATGCCTGGGCCCCCCCCCCCACCCAGGTAATATGTTTGCTAGGTAAGCAGGTAGTACGTTTGCAAGTAGTAAATTAGGTAAGTAGAACATTCTCTAAGTAGGTAGGCAAGTAGTAAGTTTGCAAGTTATTTAGGCAGGTAGTAAGTTCAGTTTGTAGGAAGGCAAGTAAAATGTTTGCCGCTAGGTAGGTAGGTTATCGTATATACTCGAGTATAAGCCGACCCGAATATAAACCGAGGCCCCTAATTTCACCCCAAAATCCCAGGAAAAGTTATTGACTCGAGTATAAGCCTAGGGTGGGAAATACATCATCCCCCCCTGTCATCATCCAGACCCCCGTCATTAACACCCTCATCATCATCACCCTGTCATTATCACCCTGTCATCATCCCTCCTTCATCATCCCCCCTTCATCATCACCGCCTGTCATCATCCCCCCTTCATCATCCCACACCCCCCCTTCATCATCCCCTTGTCATCATCCCCTTGTCATCATCCCACACCCCCCTTCATCATCCCCTTGTCATCATCCCACACCCCCCTTCACCATCCTCTTGTCATCATCCCACACACCCCCTTCATCATCCTCTTGTCATCCTCCCCTTGTCATCATCCCCACCCCCCTTCATCATCCCCTTGTCATCATCCTCTTGTCATCATCCCACACCCCCCCTTCATCATCCTTGTCATTATCCCACACACACCCCCTTCATCATCCCCTTGTCATAATCCCACCCCCCCCCTTCATCATCCCCTTGTCATCATCACCACATGTCATCATCATCACCGCTTGTCAATGTCTGATACAGTGGTCTTCAACCTGCGCACCTCCAGATGTTTCAAAACTACAACTCCCAGCAAGCCCGGGCAGCCATCGGCTGTCCGGGCTTGCTGGGAGTTGTAGTTTTGAAACCTCTGGAGGTCCGCAGGTTGAAGACCACTGCGGCCTTCGACATCATCCAGCCCCCTCTCACCCCCTTTAGTTCTGTACTCACCTCCGCTCGGCGCTGGTCCGGTGCTGCAGGACTATCCGGTGGGGAGGTCGTCCGGTGGGATAGTGGTTCCGGGCTGCCATCTTCACCGGGGGGCCTCATCTCCGCGCTTCGGGCCCGGAATAGAGGCGTTGCCTTGACGATGACGCAGAGGGACGTTGGTAATGAAGGTACCTCTGCGTCGTCGTCAAGGCAGACTATTCCGGGCCCGAAGCGCGAAGAAGAGGCCCCCCCGATGAAGATGGCAGCCCGGAACCACTATCCCACCGGACGACATCCCCACCGGACAGTGCTGCAGCACCGGACCAGCGCCGAGCGGAGATGAGTACAGAACTAAAGGGGGTGAGAGGGGCTGGATGATGTCGAAGGCCGCAGTGGTCTTCAACATGAGGACCTCCAGATGGCTGCCCGGGCTTGCTGGGAGTTGTAGTTTTGAAACCTCTGGAGGTCCGCAGGTTGAAGACCACTGAGGGCGGAGAGTTCACTCGAGTATAAGCCGAGGGGGGGTGTTTTCAGCACGAAAAATCGTGCTGAAAAACTCAGCTTATACTCGAGTATATATGGTATACGTTTGTTAGGTAGGCAGGAAAAGCATTTGCTAGGTAGGTAATATGTTTGGTTGGTAGGTAGGTATATGTTTGGTTGGTAGGTGGGTGGCCACGTTACATTTGGTAGGTAGGCCCTTAGTCCAGTGTTTTCCAAACAGGCTTTGGCTGTTTTGGCATGCTGGGAGTTGTAGTTTTGCAACAGCTGGAGGCACTCAGGTTGGGAAACACTGGACTAAGTGCCCAACTACCCACCAAAATGCCACCTTCTGCTGCAAAACTCTAACTTCCAGCTTAAGAATGTCCGAGCATGCTGGGAGTTGTAGTTTTGCAACAGATGGAGAGACAATGTTTCAAAAACACTGCCGTAGTTAGTGTTTCCCAACCTGGGGGCCTCCAGCTGTTGCAAAACTACAACTCCCAGCATGCCCGGACAGTCTTAAGCTGGGAGTTAGAGTTTTTCAACAGCTGGAGGCACCCAGGTTGGAAAACAATGGACTAAGGACCTACCTACCAAACCTGAGTGTCTCCAGCAGTTGCAGAACTATAACTCCCAGCATGACTGGACAGCTAAAGACTGTCAGGGGAATGCTGGGAGTTGTAGTTTTGCAACAGCTGGAAGTCCCTGGGTTGGAAAATACTGACTAAGGTAGTGTTTTCAAAACAGTGTCTCTCCAGGTGGTCCAAAACTACAACTCCCAGCATTCCCGGACAGTCTCTAGCTGTCAAGGCATGCTGGAAGTTATAGTTTCACGCCCCCTGACGAAGCCCATACGCGAAACGTGCGTTGGGGTGTTGGTGCTTGGTGCTCCTGGCCTTTGGGTATATGACAGGTAGTGTTTTTTAGGTATTTCCTATTTATGTCTGTTGCATTGCATTGCTGCTCCCCATGTTACTTCAATGTATGTTAGATATTATATCTATTGTTACGATATTATAAGCATGCAGCTAAGCTAGCCTTATATTATGTATGCTCTTGACTGAATACCTACATTACCCATACCAGGTCCACTGGCACCTGTTGTCTCCTGCGTAAGGTCATCCTCTGCCTTTTACAAATTTTTTAAAACTGTTTTTTATTGTCTAATAAAGATTGTTATACTTTTTGAAATAATATTAGTATTGTGGGTCTCTTTGTTTTTGGCTATATATTGGTACCCCCGGGACCTACATACGGCACGTATTGTTTTGCCGCTCTTGTTGTTTGGCTAAATTAAAAGTTATAGTTTTGCAACAGCTGGAGGCACACTTATTTGTAAACACTGGTGTAACACTGGAGGCACACTGATTTGTAAAACTGGTGCTGAAACAATGATGACACTGAGCGCACCGTGATTCACTGACCTGTAGGAAAAGCAGAAGGCGGCGAACAGAGAACGGGACACCAATATTGGAGCAACTTTATGATATATTAGAAAATGTTTAGATATGTTAGAAATGTTCGAGCTTAAAGGGCCAGCTGCATATCTAATGTGCTCTTGCATGCGTTTTTTAAGGGACCTTTTGGTGGAACCCACATATGTTAAGTGACATTGGGGGACATGTATCATTGCATTTAGACCATTTTTCACGTCTACAAATTTTGCGCAATTGCGCTTTTTTTTGCATAGAGCTGCGTTTTTTTTGGTGGACAGTTTTCTAAAGTTGTCACCAGTTTGGTCTACCGTATACCACCTAATCCAGTGGACTGGTATTTATCAATTGCGCAAAAAAAAAGTAGATGTTTTTTTTTGCGCAATTGCGCTTTTTTGCAAGAAAAGTAGTATAAACCTAAGAGTGCTAGCAAGGACTCGTAGAAAATGGCGGACGGTGGAAGATGCAGGTGGGGGATGCAGGAGCTGTCTCTCAGCACTGCAGTACTACAACTACTCCCATCATGGGACAGAATCTGTCCCATAATGGGAGTAGTTGTAGTACCGGAGCGCTGAGAGACGCACATCCCCCGTCTGCGGGACTCTATTGTGACTGTTAGGACTACTACTCCCATCATGGACATACTCTGTCCATGATGGGAGTTGTAGTCCTGGGGCTGAAGGACAGATCGCAGCAGGTCATTCTCCAGAGACCGGCTGCGATCTGCATTTATTAACTTAAAAAGCCGGCGGTACATGCGGCTCCACTGCGCTGCCGCCGTCTCCCGTATACAGATGTCACGATTCATAATCCCCGCCTCCGGGAGAGGGGAGCTCTGATTGGTGGAAAGCTATTCACCACTATTAGCCAATCAGAGCTCCTGTCTTCTGGCGGGGATTATGAATTGTGACAGGTCTATACAGGGGAGCGAGTGGAGCCACTTCTACAGTATATAATTGTTATGTGTACTGTACCCCCCCCCCCCCCAGACTAATACTGACCCCTTCTATAGTGAGCGCTGGGACCGCTGTGTGATTGACAGGTCCCCAGCGCAAGTGTCCGGCCCCACTGACCTTTATATGTTATAAATCTTTATGATACACACTGCCCGTCCTCCTCTTCATTCTTCTGATACCGGAGACGCGCGGCTTCTGCTTTCACTATAGTCAGAGCGCCCCCTGCCGTTGTCTGGCCCCAGCCCTGTGCAGTGTGGAGGCCGGGAGGGGGCGCTCTGTCTATAGACTATGATACAGAAGCCGCTCGTCTCCGGTATCAGAAGAATGAAGAGGAGGCCGGGCAGTGTGTATCATAAAGATTTGAGATGATGCTCCCTTTGAATTACGTTTCTGTGGCATTACCCAGTGTAAACTAGGTCCGAGACGCGGCAATCTTAACACCAGACTGCTTCAAGAAGAAGCCCGTTGGATTTGGAGATTAAAATCCCAAAGTCCAAATGGACTGAATGAAGGCTTCACCTTTGCAGCCTTCTTGTAGGACAGGAATCACTTATTACAATTGTTACTATATAGAAGAGCCGTTATAAGCCTTTATTAATTATATTTATGATTAACTTCCGTTGATGATATGAATTAATTATGACTACATCTATGCAGAACAGATGAGTAATTGCTCCTCCCTCTATCGATTAATATTTCCTTGTTCTGATCTTATACTTACGTTGCTAGGTTGGCCGTCTTATATTGCCAGATAGTAACTTATTAGTGTTCTCGAATTAACCTATCACTTGCTACGCAGTCGTTGTTCACAATAGTGGTTATATTGTGTATTACAGCCCTATCACAATAGCCATGAGTGAATCATATGCCAAAAATCGGCTAAGTGCCCGCGCATATGTCTGCCGCGCAGCTTCCAGCAGTGCCTGTATATGACTAAGTATTCGCGCACGTTTTTCTGCGCATCCGTACTGCGCATGCGCCCATATCGGAGGTTCGGGAAGCTATTAGTTAGCGCAGGACCGATGGCGCACATACGTATACAGCTTCCGGCACCAATGAGGAGTTCAGAAGCTTGATTGTTCTCAGCTGGTTGGTCAAGGATGCTGTCAATCAAACGAATATAGCAAGATGCATCCTGGTCTAAAAATTCATTGGCCAGGAAGCGGTCAATCATGAGTCTGCATATGATTGTAACCAATGAGATGTCATGTTAATACAGGAAGTGACATGTTCTAATGACGTTAGAGACAGGAGGTTATTTAAACCCCTGCAAGGCTTGTTTGCACGCCATTTGCCTCTTAGCCCTTGATAAAGCCACAGCCTGTGGCGAAACGTCGGGCGGGCGGGCAATGTGTTAGATTTTTAATTGTCTCACACTATAGACTGTGGACTGCAGCCACAGTCTAATTTTTCAATTCACTTCTATAGCATGCAGTGTCATGCCAATCAATGCACCATGGATCAATATGTGTGAGGTTATTTTAATCTCGGCTCATTAAACGTTAAGTTTTAAATTGGGTGGGAAATTTAGGGTCTTAGTGACCGCTTAGCGGTCAAATGTTAATAATATTGGATTTACCCTCCACTCATAGGTCCCTCCTATTGCATTATCATAAAGATTTATAACATATAAAGGTCAGTGGGGCCGGACACTTGCGCTGGGGACCTGTCAATCACACAGCGGTCCCAGCGCTCACTATAGAAGGGGTCAGTATTAGTCTGGGGGGGTACAGTACACATAACAATTATATACTGTAGTGTAGAAGCGGCTCCACTCGCTCCCCTGTATAGACCTGTCACAATTCATAAACCCCGCCAGAAGACAGGAGCTCTGATTGGCTAATAGTGGTGAATAGCTTTCCACCAATCAGAGCTCCCCTCTCCCGGCGGCGGGGATTATGAATCGTGACATCTGTATACAGGAGGAGGGGGGGAGGGGAGTGCAGTGTTGCCGCTGGCTTTTTAAGTTAATAAATGCAAATCGCAGCGGGTCTCTGGAGAATGACCTGCTGCGATCTGTCCTTCAGCCCGAGGACTACAACTCCCATCATGGACAGAGTCTGTCCATGATGGGAGTAGTAGTCCTAACAGTCACAATACAGTTTCGCAGCTGGGGGATGTGTAAGAGCCATCCCTCAGCACTGCGGTACTACAACTACTCCCATCATGGGACACAAAATTTCCCATGATGGGAGTAGTAGTCCAAGGGCAGACTGACGGATCTCAGGGGTCTCACTCTTGAGACCCCTTGCAACTTCTCCGCCCCTGCCCCCTAGTGATGACATCATTAGGGGGCGGAGCTTCACAGTCCAGGCCTGAAGCCAGGGTGGTAAGTATGGCTCTGTTCTCATTATGCGTTTTGCATAATGGGAACAGAGCCTTTTTGGCAGTGTGTTCCCAAACAGGGAGACTCCAGCTGTTGTTTACCTACAGCCCCCATGATGGGAGTTGTAGTTTAGCAACAATTGGAGGCTCCCTCTTTAGGAACACACTGCATTATGTGCGCTCTACCCAGGGGAGAGCGCCAAAAATGTACTGACCCATTTTTCGTGTTTTTATTTTCTTGTCATTTCAGATAAGTGAATGCAGAGGACTACCTGAGATTCGGTGGAGTGTGACGATGACTAGCATTTTTTTATGTCAATAAAAGGGTTAACGAGGGCTGTGGGGGAGTGTTTTTTTAAATCCATTTTTTATTTCATGTGTTGTGTTTTTTATAATTGAAATTTCAGGCTTAGTAGTGGAAGCCGTCTTGTAGACGGAATCTATTACTAAGCTGGGCTTAGCATTAGCCCCGAAAACAGCTAGCGCTAACCCCCAATTATTACCCCGGTACTCACCGCCACAGGGGTGCTGGGAAGAGCCGTTACCAACAGGCCCGGAGCATCAAAAATAGCGCTCCTTGGCCTAGGCGGTAACAGACTGGGGTTATTTAGGCTGGGGAGGGCCAGTAACAATGGTACTCGTCCATCCTGGTAATGTCAGGCTGTTGCTGATTGGTTGGTGTCTGATTGACACTGAAAATATGGGGAAGCCTATGTGTTGTTTTTTTTTTTGTAATAAAAAAAAGTGTATGGTTCCCCATATTTTCAGTGTCAGTCAGACACCAACCAATCAGCAACAGCCTGACGTTACCAGGGTGGGCGAGGACCATTGTTACTGGCTCTCCCCAACCTAAATAACCCCAGCCAGGAGCGCTATTTTTGACACTCCAGGCCTGTTGGTACTGGCTCTTCCCGGCAACCCTGTGGCGGTGGGTAAGGGGGTAATAATTGGGGGTTAGCGCTAGCTGTTTTTGTGGCTAACGCTAAGCCCGGCATTGAAAAAAAAATGTATTTAAAAAAAAAAAAAACACTCCCCACACAGCCCTCATTAAACCTTTTATTGACATTAAAAAAAGCTGGTCATCATCGCAATACACTGAATCTGACGTAGTCCTCCCCATTCACGTATCTGAAATGAGAAAAAAAAAAAGGTTAGGACATCATTTGCGATCTCACCTGGTGAGTGCGCCCATACTGCAGTGTGTAACAGGGAGCCTCCAACTGTTCTTGTCTGCCTACTGTATCCTGTATATACAGTCATCTATAGATGGCTGTATATACAGGAGAGCGCACAAAGATTTAACTCAGAGCTGCAGTGTGGGTTAACTCTTTCCTTGCTGGGCTCCTGTATAGTATACATGGATACACTATGCCCCCTGTATACTATACAGCGGGCGGAGGTCAGTAGTGATGCTCTGCACCCTGTATATGTATATGCTATACATCACTCCTTACCTCCTTACACTCCGTGGGGCGGGTGCTCTGCATCCGACCCATGGAGTAGTACCTGCACTGAAAAAAATGCACACAGGGTACAAAAATGTTTGTTTCCGCACACCAGCAAAAATGCAAGAAAAAACACAAGGGGGGAGATTAATCAAAACCTATGTAGAGGAAGAGCGGTGCAGTTGCCCATAGCAACCTATCAGATTGCTAATTTCATTTTTGTAAAGAAGCAATCTGATTGGTTGCCATGGGCAACTGCACTACTCTTCCTCTGTACAGTTTTTGATAAATCTCCCCCAAGAAAAATTACCAAAATGCAGGAAAAGCTGGGACTGTTTTTCAGGCGTTTTTGCTGTGGACAAAAAAAACCCTCAGTGGAATCCTGAAAAACAATAGAACAAAATCCCAGCGTCCAGGATACACCACTATTCCTGTGAGGTGTAGAACAGGTCTACAAATAGAACTTTGTGGAGATTTAGACCATTGCACGAAATTTATCATGGGGCTTGCACAAGTTTGATAAATTTGGAGAAATTTGCTCCAAATTTAGACCAACCAAAATGATCTACAAAAAACGTCTACCAATAACAACATTGATACATCTCCCCCATTGTGTGCACATGATTTTATATAAAACAAAAGTGCTATCACAGTTTATAAAGTTGTGAATGACATGGCATTTGCCATCCACCGTACCTTCTATTTTCTGGCATTTTTCGGCAAAGGGACATACCACACACCGCAATTTACCGCACTTGTGGAAGCCCTTGGTGCTAATCCACTGGGTGGTAACACTAGCCGTGTCCACCATACTGGGAACAAGGAGATTGGATAGAGTAGGTGCCCGCCTCGCTGCAAATCTCACACCTGACTTTATAATCTCCCCTACCGTGGGATCTGTTGATAGCAAAGGTAAGTGTTTAATTACAATGCGTTTGATGTCATTAAATTCTGGACTGTACGTGGTGACAAATGTAGGACAATCTTGTGATTCAGTTGGTTGCTTACTTGTAAAAAGGGATTTTCGATCCATAGGATCCACTCTCGACCAAGCTTTTTTCAAGAGCCATCCAGGGTAACCTCGAGCCGCCAGGCGTGTGCATGCTGCATCAGCTTCCCTGCGGTACACCTCGGCGGAAGAACTGTTCCGCTTAATTCGTATAAGTTCACCTACTGGTATGGCTCTTACTGTTAGTTTGGAATGGCATGAATTCGCCCTTCGGATGGTATTGCCTGATATCTTTTTTCTGTAAGGATCAACCTCAATTTTATTTGTATCAGGGTTGCCACGTAATATGACATCCAAAAAGGGGGTTTCACTTTTACACCATGTGTGGGTAAACGTAAGATTGAACCGATTATTATTGATATATGTCATGAATGCATCAACGGTCAGATGGTCAGACGACCAAATGATGACTACATCGTCTACATACCTCCCATACCATGCGAGGCATGTGGAAAATGGATTGGTGTCAGAAAAAATTAACTGCTCCTCCCACCAAAAAACAAAAAGCTTAGCCCGAGCTGGTGATGACTTTGCTCCCATTGAAGCACCCGTGCGCTGCAAATAAAAATTGTTACCAAACATAAAATAATTGTGTTTTAACACAAAATCTACCACCTCAATAATGTAATGTCTCAAATCCACAGAATATTTAGAAAATCTCATCAGTATATCCGGGTTTTGCGGAATACTGGAATAGAGCGATTCAATGTCGCAAGTACCGTATTTATCTGGGTATACCACGCACCGGCCTATAACACGCACCCTCATTTTACCAAGGATATTTGGGTAAAAAAAGTTTTTTACCCAAATATCCATGGTAAAATGAGGGTGGGTGTGTGCGCGTGTATACCCCGATACACCCCCAGGAAAGGCAGGGGGAGAGAGGCCGTCGCTGCCCCCTGCCTTTCCTGGGGTCTAGAGCCCTGCTGCCGGCCCTTCTCTCCCCCTGGCTATCGGCGCCGCTGCCCGTTCTGTCCCCCTGACTATCGGTACCGGCGCCCCATACGCCGATAAGCCGCTGCAGTTCAATGATTTAAAGCGGGCGCTTTAAATCAATGAACTGCAGCGGCTTTGCAGGTGCAGAGACTGCCAGCGCTGCCGGCTTCTCTGCCCCTGTCGGCCCTCCTCTCCCGCTGGCTATCGGCGCCGCTGCCCGTTCTCTACCCCTGACTATCGGTGCCGGCGCCCCATTCCCGGCACCGATAGCCAGGGGGAGAGAAGCGGCGCCGACAGCCAGAAGGAGAGAAGGGGCAGCGGCACCCATTGCCTCCCCCCATCCCCGGTGGCATAATTACCTGGGTCGGGTCCGCGCTGTAGGCCTCCGGCGTCCCCTGCGTCATTGCTATGCATGACGCGGCGCACTGACGTCATGCGCCGTGCAGCACATAGCAACAACGAAGGGGACGCACGCCGGAGGCCTGCAGCAGCGTGGACCCGACCCAGGTAATTATGCCACCGGGGATGGGGGGAGGCAACGGGGCAGCGACGCCGGCAATGGGTGCCGCTGCCCCTTCTCTCCCCCTGGCTATCGGCGCCGGCAATGGGGCGCCGGTACCGATAGTCAAGGGGACAGAACGGGCAGCAGCGCCGATAGCCAGGGGGAGAGAAGGGCCGGCAGCAGGGCTCTAGACCCCAGGAAAGGCAGGGGGAGAGAAGCGGGCAGCAACGGCCTCTCTCCCCCTGCCTTTCCTGGGGGTGTATCGGCGTATAACACGCACATAGACTTTAGGCTAAAAATTTTAGCCTAAAAAGTGCGTGTTATACGCCGATAAATACGGTAAGCCACGACAGAGAATCGCTCCATGTGAATTCATCCATGATTTTTAGATATAACTTGGGCATTGCATAACCAGAGGTTGCAGTTCTGAGTCCAACCACTCGCATAGGTGTTCGTTAAGGGATCCGATCCCCACCCCGATCGGACGCATCGGCGGTGGGAATAGGTCCTTATGCAGCTTGGGTAGCGAGTGGAAGATAGGAATAATTGGAGCAGGCACGAAAATATAATCCACTTCTTTTTGGGTCAAAATAGATCTGGCTTTCCCCTCTTCCAACAGAGTCAACAGTTCTTTTTTAAAAGGTTCAGTGGGATCCCCACAAAGTTTAAGGTAAGTTTTATCATCAGATAGTAGATTTTCATTTAAATAGATATACAGTCCCGTGTCCATACATACTACCGAGCCGCCTTTATCGGCGGATCGGATTGTCAAATTTTTGTTTTTCTTTAATTTCTTTATGGCAGCAGCCTCCTTTTTATTCAAATTAGGACATTACTTTTGATTGTAGATTAACCAAATCTTTCATGATAAGGTCCTGGAACCAAAATCAAAAATTGCTGGTCTGGTCTGTATGGGGTAAAAATTTTGGTTTTTAGTGGAGAAGGTGTGTGCAGTATTCACTTCATCACAAATTGATATCCCACTATTTTCTAGGAGACAGAGATCTCTAAAAGCAATTTGTTCTGCTAACGTATGCATTAGTGGTAAATCAGGGTTTATAGAAAGTTGAGGTGGGTCCGATGGTTCATCAGCATTTTCCGCAAAAAAATTTTCTTAACTGTTAAAGTTCTCACAAATTTATTTATATCCAAAATTGTCCGATAAACATCAAAATGATGTGTAGGAGAGAAACCCAGTCCTTTCCACAGGACCGAGGTTTCTTCATCTGTAATGATTTGTGCAGAAATGTTAATGACTTGAAAATCCTCTTTTATTACTTTTTCCGTTTGTCCTTGTTACGCTCTGAAGCTCTTCTTCCTATGTTTTCTGCCACCGCGCCTTCCTCATTTTTTTGACTGTCTTCTCACATTGCGATTCTTGTGAATGTTCACATGTTGCGGTTCTGAGTCCCCGCTAGTGTCCGTGGTATCTGAACAATCTGAATTTTCAGTAAACTCCTGGTCAGAAGAACTAAATTCACATGGAGCGATTCTCTGTCGTGGCTTACTTGCCACATTGAATCGCTCTATTCCAGTATTCCGCAAAACCTGGCATTATCAGCTATCTCGGATATACTGATGAGATTTTCTAAATATTCTGTGGATTTGAGACGTTACATTATTGAGGTGGTAGATTTTGTGTTAAAACACAATTATTTTATGTTTGGTAACAATTTTTATTTGCAGCGCACGGGTGCTTCAATGGGAGCAAAGTCATCACCAGCTCGGGCTAAGCTTTTTGTTTTTTGGTGGGAGGAGCAGTTTATTTTTTCTGACACCAATCCATTTTCCACATGCCTCGCATGGTATGGGAGGTATGTAGACGATGTGGTCATCATTTGGTCGTCCGACCATCTGACCGTTGATGCATTCATGACATATATCAATAATAATCGGTTCAAACTTAAAGGGGTATTCCAGGCAAAAACTTTTTTATATATATCAACTGGCTCCAGAAAGATAAACAGATTTGTAAATTACTTCTATTAAAAAATCTTAACCCTTTCAGTACTTATGAGCTTCTGAAGTTAAGGTTGTTATTTTCTGTCTAAGTGCTCTCTGATGACACCTGTCTCGGGAAACGCCCAGTTTAGAAGAGGTTTGCTATGGGGATTTGCTTCTAAACTGGGCGTTGCCCGAGACAGGTGTCATCAGAGAGGACTTAGACAGAAAAAAACAACCTTAACTTCAGAAGGTCATAAGTACTGAAAGGATTAAGATTTTTTAATAGAAGTAATTTACAAATCTGTTTAACTTTCTGGAGCCAGTTGATATATAAAAAAAAGTCTTGGCCTGGAATACCCTTTTAAGTCACAGGAGGCACTTGGTCCTAGTGGGGTTAAAAGGTCAAAAGATTAAAATATATAAACTAAGAAGACACTGTGAAGTACGGGGATATACTCGGCAGGCCTGGAGAAATATTTTTCTAAAAGATGTTTTTATGTACTTGATGTATTTATAGGTGTATATTAATATATATATATATATATATATATATATATATATATATATATATGTCAAAGAAGAAAGCAGCACTCCTAAAAGTAGGTGCCTCCAGCTAGGATCCGGGTCCAGGATCCTGCATACGTAGTTCCAAGGAAAATGCTGTGGCACTCAAGGTATGGTGAAAAAATGAAAACTATTTATTCATCCCAAGTGTGCAAAGAGCAACGTTTCAATGGTCTCACACCATCATTATCAAGTGGCTTGATGTGTGAGACCATTGAAACGTTGCTCTTTGCACATTTGGGATGAATAAATAGTTTTCATTTTTTCACCATACCTTGAGTGCCACAGCATTTTCCTTGGAACTATATATATATATATATATATATATATATATATATATATATATATACACAAATCAAAAAATATGTTGCAGTCTCTTGTAATACCTTTTTTTATTGGACTAACAGAATTTTGTAGAGACAAGCTTTCAGGATTCCTCCCTTTATCAAGTCCAATAGTCAAGGACTAATGATCAAAGGACTTTATAAATTATCAGGGAGGAATCCCAAAAGTTTGTCTCTACAAAATTCTGTTAGTCCAATAAAAAAGGTATTACAATCTGCATCACTGGACTAATATGGCTACTCACATTTACTATACAGATATACACATACCTGAAGATGGTTTAGAACCCTGTGATGTCACACATGCTTGTGATGATGTCACCGTAAGCTGTACAAGGAGGTGCGCGCCGGCTGCAGTCTCTTCAGTGTGTTTTGCATTCACAACCTGTGGTGCAAAGTGTTTGAGAGAGAGTTTCTATTTGCGATAGAGAATTCAAGATTTTGACCGTTCCTTGTCTGAAGAGAGAACCACAAGGTAAGTCTCAGCCTCTTCTATTCATACATACACAGGGCTTTTTGTTTGACAGTTTTTTTTTTATTGCTGTTGCTTTTTTTTTTAGCAAAAAAAAAACCAAGAAATTAATTTCCAAAAGAAATAACAAAAGTTATATTTCTCATAGCATGGTGACAATACTTGGCTTAGGCATTAAACATAATAAAACGCACAGATAGTATCATGACCAGAGCTTTTTCTTGCAAAACTGCTAAAATGCAATTATGCCCAAAAAAGCCCCCAAGAAAAAGAGTCCTAATTCATGAAGTTCTAAAAGATATAAGTCTATGAGAAAGATTTGGTGGTGTAGTAAAAGAATAACAGAAAGATTAGGGCAGAAATATAATATTATATAATAGAATTCGTGGTTGTACTAACAATAGAAATACTCCGGGTACTAAGAAAGGGAAAATTTTCAAATCAACTAGTGGCAGAAAGTCATATAGGGGACGGATAGATCCCAATGAGGTGGGGTAGGTTCATTATTAGTAAATGTATATAGTAGGATAGCCCAATTGTATCTACAGTATGAAGTTCACATGGCCCAGTGACCATACAGCCAAGCCCCTATAATCCGCCATTACTAGGACAGATTCAGGGTTATCAGATATTACTATGACCGGAGAGGTTCAGGTTTATCAGATATTACTAGGACCGGACAGGTTCAGGGTTATTAGATATTACTAGGACCGGACAGGTTCAGGGTTATCAGATATTACTAGGACCGGACAGGTTCAGGGTTATCAGATATTACTAGGACCGGACAGGTTCAGGGTTATCAGATATTACTAGGAACGGACAGGTTAAGGGTTATCAGATATTACTAGGACCGGACAGGTTCAGGGTTATCAGATATTACTAGGACCGGACAGGTTCAGTGTTATCAGATATTACTAGGACCGGACAGGTTCAGGGTTATCAGATATTACTAGGACCGGACAGGTTCAGGGTTATCAGATATTACTAGGACCGGACAGGTTCAGGGTTATCAGATATTACTAGGACCGGACAGGTTCATGGTTATCAGATATTACTAGGACTGGACAGGTTCAGGGTTATCAGATATTACTAGGACAGGACAGTTTCAGGGTTATCAGATATTACTAGGACCGGACAGAATCAGGGTTATCAGATATTACTAGGACCGGACAGGTTTAGGGTTATCAGATATTACTAGGACTGGACAGGGTCAGGGTTATCAGATATTACTAGGACCGGACAGGTTCAGGGTTGTCAGATATTACTAGGACCGGACAGGTTCAGGGTTATCAGATATTACTAGGACTGGACAGGCTCAGGGTTATCAGATATTACTAGGACCGGACAGGTTTAGGGTTATCAGTTATTACTAGGACCGGACAAGTTCAGGGTTATCAGATATTACTAGGACCGGACAGGTTCAGGGTTATCAGACATTGGTAACCTCAGGGAAGACGTCTCCATATAAAACACTTATAGAGAAGCGTCTTCTTCTGAGGCTGCGATGGTCTTAGTGTTATCTTGTGGTTCTGTGCTGGACATTTCTGCTCTGTATGAAGGATCTATTGTATAATGACAGGAATGATGACATGTTGTCTAATGTGTTCACTTACTCTCTCTCTCTAGTGTTTTCAGGCTCTGACCTGTGACCATGGCCTCTCCACAAGACCCATTGCTGAAGGAGGAGGAAGAAGCAATGGAGGACCATAGTGATATGGATGTAGAAAAGGGCGATATCCCTGAGAGGCAGAACCTGCCATCTCTAAGCGTGATGTCCACCGCACGTTCCATCATCACCGTAGTGATCCTCGCCTTTGTTAATTTGCTCATCTATGCAAATCGCTCCAGCGTGGCGGGGGTGCTGCCTTATATACAGAAAGCATATGACACCAATGCTAGTCTGTCCGGCTTATTGAATACATTGTTCATTGGAAGCTACGTGCTGGTCGCACCAATTGCCGGATATTTGGGCGACCACTGTAATAAGAAATATACTGTTTGCGCAGGAGTCATCGTTTGGCTGAGCATGACACTTACCCTGTCATTCATCCCTGACGGGTATTTCCTGCTCTTCCTGCTGACAAGTGGACTGGTTGGAGCCGGAGAGGCGACTTTCTGCACCATCGCCCCCTCCATCATTGCAGACCTTTTTACAAGTGACCAGCGGACCCGCATGCTGAACGTGTTTTACTCCGTCATACCTGTAGGCTGCGGACTAGGATACATCATCGGGCCCAAAGTGACTGATGCAGCAAGGGGCGATTGGCACTGGGCGTTTCGGGTCACCCCTGGCCTGGGCCTCATAGCTGTTGCTTTGTTGATTTTGGTCACAAAGGAGCTTCCAAGAACGACTACAAACGGGAAGAAGAACAACAAATCCCAGAAGTTTGCCAAATGGGCGACAGATCTGAAAAAACTATTTAAAAATCGAAGCTTCATGTTAACCACCATGGGATCGACGGCTGTATCCTTCATAGTGGGAGCCTTAGGTGTATGGGGTCCGTCATACCTGACCCACGCACGAACACTCCTACAAGAGAAGGACCCTTGCCGTGCTGAACCGTGTGACTATCACGACATCCTAATATTTGGTGTGGTTACAGTCGTTTCCGGCATTCTGGGAGTTGTAGCAGGGACGGAGATAAGTAAAAGATATCGCAAATCCAACCCACGGGCGGACCCGCTTGTGTGTGGATGCGCGATGATGCTCTCCGCCCCTTTTCTTCTGTTGGCATTGACTTTTGGCAACATCAGCCTCGTTGCCACCAACATCTTCATCTTCATCGGAGAGACGCTTCTGTCAGTAAATTTCACCCTCATATCTGACATTATACTAAAAGTAGTAACTCCGTGGAGGAGATCTTCAGCCCTGGCCGTGCAGATGACAATCTATCACCTCCTAGGTGACGCCGGCAGCCCGTACCTCATCGGCTTGATATCTGACACCTACGAACGAGGATATGCCAAATCCCCTCTTCTGAAATACCGCAGCCTGGAGTATGCCCTCATGACCTGCACCATAATGGCAGTCATCGGAGGGGCCTTCTTCATGGCCACGGCCCTATATATAGAGAGGGACGAAAAAGAAGCAGAGATGGAATCAGAACCTCCGTCATCCTCCTCCTCCTCACTGCTTCCTGCCGATGAGGACCGCGCTTCAGACTGAGGAAAAGTCCTTGCTTACCTTTATCTCGTTTACTTCATTAAAAAAAATTAAGAAAAAAATAACTGCATTTGTTCTATGTTCCACTTTACCCCTTATTCTCTACCCAGGGGCGGACACAGACAGCAGAGGGCCCTTGTGCAAAGAATGTGCCTGTGCCCCCCCCCCCCCCCCCAAAACATCAATTGTTCAGCACCCCCCCTCCATGTGTCACTTACTCAGGTGGACCCCCATATGTCACTTGCTGTATAAGTTTCTAATTATTTATTAAGGCCTCCCATATGCCGCAGCTTGTTCAAGCCCCCCCCCATTAGGTAGCATAGATTCCCAACATTAGGTAGCATAGATTCCCAAAATTAGGTAGCATAGTTTCCTCACATTAGGTAGCATAGTTTCCCCACATTAGGTAGCATAGATTCCCTACATTAGGTAGCAGTTTCCCCACATTAGGTAGCATAGTTTGCCCACATTAGGTAGCATAGTTTCCCCACATTAGGTAGCATAGTTTCCCCACAATAGGTAGCACAGATTCCCCACATTAGGTAACATAGTTTCCCCACATTAGGTAGCATAGTTTCCCCACATTAGGTAGCACAGATTCCCCACATTAGGTAACATAGTTTCCCCACATTAGGTAGCATAGTTTCCCCACATTAGGTAGCACAGATTCCCCACATCAGGTAACATAGTTTCCCCACATTAGGTAACATAGTTTCCCCACATTAGGTAGCATAGTTTGCCCACATTAGGTAGCACAGATTCCCCACATTAGGTAACATAGTTTCCCCACATTAGGTAGCATAGTTTCCCCACATTAGGTAGCACAGATTCCCCACATTAGGTAACATAGTTTCCCCACATTTGGTAGCATAGCTTTCCACATTAGGTAGCATACTTTCCCCACATTAGGTAGCATAGTTTCCCCACATTAGGTAGCACAGATTCCCCACATTAGGTAACATAGTTTCCCCACATTAGGTAGCATAGATTCCTCACATTAGGTAGCCATAGCCCCCCCAAACACACAGACAGACACAGACACACACAGAGACACACTTACCTGCCCTGCACATCGCTTCTCCTCTCCGGCAGCGGCCTGACGAGTGACGTCACTGACGTCCTCCTGAGCGGGTCTGCAGAAGTACGTCACTTGTGCAACGTCCCTCGTCAGACCCCGGTCGGCCGGAGGCAGAATCACTGTCTAAGGTGCCCGCTGCGCTATTATACCCTGCAGCTGCTTTAGAACAGTGAGCAGCGGCGGCGCCAACCCTACCATGAACCTACTAGGCACAAAAAAAAAAGGGGGGCAGCAAAATGCTGCCCCTGAAAAGTGCCACTTGGGACTTATGGTCCCACCGGGTCCCATGGTAGGGCCGACCAGAGGCGGCACTAGACTTTGTGAGGCCTTAGGCGAAACTTTGTGAGGCCTTAGGCGACATCACTGTGTATTATCCCTGTACTGTGACATCACTGTGTATTATCTCTGTACTGTGCCATCACTCTGTGTATTATCCCTGTAATGTGACATCACTGTGTATTAACTCTGTACTGTGCCATCACTGTGTATTATCCCTGTACTGTGACGTCACTGTGTATTATCTCTGTACTGTGTCATCACTCTGTGTATTATCCCTGTACTGTGACATCACTCTGTGTATTATCCCTGTACTGTGACATCACTGTGTATTATCCCTGTACTGTGACATCACTGTGTATTATCTCTGTACTGTGACATCACTGTGTATTGTCCCTGTACTGTGACATCACTGTGTGTATTATCCCTGTAATGTGACATCACTGTGTATTATCCCTGCACTGTGACATCACTCTGTATATTATCCCTGTACTGTGACATCACTCTGTATATTATCCCTGTACTGTGACATCACTGTGTGTATTATCCCTGTACTGTGACATCACTGTGTATTATCCCTGTACTGTGACATCACTGTGTATTATCTCTGTACTGTGACATCACTGTGTATTATCCCTGTACTGTGACATCACTCTGTATATTATCCCTGTACTTTGACATCACTCTGTATATTATCCCTGTACTGTGACATCACTGTGTATTATTCCTGTACTGTGACATCACTGTGTATTATTCCTGTACTGTGACATCACTGAGTATTATTCCTGTACTGTGACATCACTGTGTATTATTCCTGTACTGTGACATCACTGTGTGTATTATCTCTGTACTGTGACATCACTGTGTATTATCCCTGTACTGTGACGTCACTGTGCATTATCCCTGTACTGTGACGTCACTGTGTATTATCCCTGTACTATGACATCACTGTGTATATTATCCCTCCCTGTACTGTGACATCCCTGTGTGTATTATCTCTGTACTGTGACATCACTGTGTATTATTCCTGTACTGTGACATCGCTGTGTGTATTATCTCTGTACTGTGACATCACTGTGTATTATCCCTGTACTGTGACATCACTGTGTGTATTATCTCTGTACTGTAACATCACTGTGTGTATTATCCCTGTACTGTGACATCACTGTGTATTATCCCTGTACTGTGACATCACTGTGTATTATCCCAGTACTGTGACATCACTGTGTATATTATCCCTGTACTATGACATCACTGTGTATTATCCCTGTACTGTGACATCACTGTGTATTATGCCTGTACTGTGACATCACTGTGTGTATTATCTCTGTACTGTGACATCACTGTGTGTATTATCCCTGTACTGTGACCTCATTGTGTATATTATCCCTGTACTGTGACATCACTGTGTGTGTTATCCCTGTACTGTGACATCACTGTGTATATTATCCCTGTACTGTGACATCACTGTGTGTATTATCCCTGTACTGTGACCTCACTGTGTGTATTATCCCTGTACTGTGACATCACTGTGTGTATTATCTCTGTACTGTCACATCACTGTGTGTATTATCCCTGTACTGTCACATCACTGTGTATTATCCCTGTACTGTGACATCACTCTGTATATTATCCCTGTACTGTGACATCACTCTGTATATTATCCCTGTACTGTGACATCACTGTGTATTATTCCTGTACTGTGACATCACTGTGTATTATTCCTGTACTGTGACATCACTGTGTGTATTATCTCTGTTCTCTCACATCACTGTGTATTATCCCTGTACTGTGACATCACTGTGCATTATCCCTGTACTGTGACGTCACTGTGTATTATCCCTGTACTATGACAACACTGTGTATATTATCCCTCCCTGCACTGTGACATCACTGTGTGTATTATCTCTGTACTGTGACATCACTGTGTATTATCCCTGTACTGTGACATCACTGTGTGTATTATCTCTGTACTGTGACATCACTGTGTGTATTATCCCTGTACTGGGACATCACTGTGTATTATCCCTGTACTGTGACATCACAGTGTATATTATCCCTATACTGTGACATCACTGTGTATATTATCCATGTACTGTGACATCACTGTGTGTATTATACCTGTACTGTGACATCACTGTGTGTATTATCCCTGTACTGTGACATCACTGTGTATATTATCTCTGAACTATAACATCAATGTGTGTTATCTCTATACTGCAACATCACTGTTGATACTTACACTGCACTGTGACATCACTGTATATATTAAGCCTGTATACCCGAATGCCACTGTACATATTTACTTTGCACTGCGAGTGACAATACAGGGTAAATATGCACAGTGACATCCCAGTTCAGAGTTAATATAAACAGTAATGTCTCTGTACAGGGACAATAAACAGTTTTGCCACTACAGGGTTAATAAACGCAGTGTTGTCACAGTAGAGGGTAACTATCCAGTGATGTCATTGTACCAGGAAAATATACACAGTGAAGTCAGCATTCAAGAGTAATAAACTGTGATGTCACTACAGGGTTGTTATACACAGTGACATCAAATTACAGGATGAAGCACAGTGATGTCACAGTTTATTATGAAGCACAGTGATGTCACAGTTTATTATGAAGCACAGTGATGTCACAGTTTATTATGAAGCACAGTGATGTCACAGTTTATTATGAAGCACAGTGATGTCACAGTTTATTATGAAGCACAGTGATGTCACAGTTTATTATGAAGCACAGTGATGTCACAGTTTATGATGAAGCACAGTGATGTCACAGTTTATGATGAAGCACAGTGATGTCCCAGTTTATTATGAAGCACAGTGATGTCCCAGTTTATTATGAAGCACAGTGATGTCACAGTTTATTATGAAGCACAGTGATGTCACAGTTTATTATGAAGCACAGTGATGTCACAGTTTATTATGAAGCACAGTGATGTCACAGTTTATTATGAAGCACAGTGATGTCACAGTTTATTATGAAGCACAGTGATGTCACAGTTTATTATGATGCCCAGTGATGTCACAGTTTATTATGTAGCACAGTGATGTCACAGTTTATTATGAAGCACAGTGATGTCACAGTTTATTATAAAGCACAGTGATGTCAGTTTATTATGAAGCACAGTGATGTCACAGTTTATTATGAAGCACAGTGATGTCACAGGTTATTATGAAGCACAGTGATGTCACAGTTTATTATGATGCACAGTGATGTCACAGGTTATTATGAAGCACAGTGATGTCAAAGTTCATTATGAAGCACAGTGATGTCACAGTTTATTATGAAGCACAGTGATGTCACAGTTTATTATGAAGCACAGTGATGTCACAGTTAATTATGAAGCACAGTGATGTCACAGTTTATTATGAAGCACAGTGATGTCACAGTTTATTATGAAGCACAGTGATGTCACAGTTTATTATGAAGCACAGTGATGTCACAGTCTATTATGAAGGACAGTAATGTCACAGTCTATTATGAAGCACAGTGATGTCACAGTCTATTATGAAGCACAGTGATGTCACAGTTTATGATGAAGCACAGTGATGTCACAGTTTATGATGAAGCACAGTGATGTCACAGTTTATGATGAAGCACAGTGATGTCACAGTTTATGATGAAGCACAGTGATGTCACAGTTTATGATGAAGCACAGTGATGTCACAGTTTATGATGAAGCACAGTGATGTCACAGTTTATGATGAAGCACAGTGATGTCACAGTTTATGATGAAGCACAGTGATGTCACAGTTTATGATGAAGCACAGTGATGTCACAGTTTATTATGAAGCACAGTGATGTCACAGTTTATTATGAAGCACAGTGATGTCACAGTTTATTATGAAGCACAGTGATGTCACAGTTTATTATGAAGCACAGTGATGTCACAGTCTATTATGAAGCACAGTGATGTCACAGTCTATTATGAAGCACAGTGATGTCACAGTTTATTATGAAGCACAGTGATGTCACAGTCTATTATGAAGCACAGTGATGTCACAGTTTATGATGAAGCACAGTGATGTCACAGTTTATGATGAAGCACAGTGATGTCACAGTTTATGATGAAGCACAGTGATGTCACAGTTTATTATGAAGCACAGTGATGTCACAGTTTATTATGAAGCACAGTGATGTCACAGTTTATTATGAAGCACAGTGATGTCAGTTTATTATGAAGCACAGTGATGTCACAGTTTATTATGACGCACAGTGATGTCACAGGTTATTATGAAGCACAGTGATGTCACAGTTTATTATGAAGCACAGTGATGTCACAGTTTATTATGAAGCACAGTGATGTCACAGTTTATTATGAAGCACAGTGATGTCAGTTTATTATGAAGCACAGTGATGTCACAGTTTATTATGAAGCACAGTGATGTCAGTTTATTATGAAGCACAGTGATGTCACAGTTTATTATGAATCACAGTGATGTCACAGTTTATTATGAAGCACAGTGATGTCCCAGTTTATTATGAAGCACAGTGATGTCACAGTTTATTATGAAGCACAGTGATGTCACAGTTTATTATGAAGCACAGTGATGTCACAGTTTATTATGAAGCACAGTGATGTCACAGTTTATTATGAAGCACAGTGATGTCACAGTTTATTATGAAGCACAGTGATGTCACAGTTTATTATGAAGCACAGTGATGTCGCAGTTTATTATGAAGCACAGTGATGTCGCAGTTTATTATGAAGCACAGTGATGTCACAGTTTATTATGAAGCACAGTGATGTCACAGTTTATTATGAAGCACAGTGATGTCAGTTTATTATGAAGCACAGTGATGTCACAGTTTATTATGAAGCACAGTGATGTCACAGTTTATTATGAAGCACAGTGATGTCACAGTTTATTATGAAGCACAGTGATGTCACAGTTTATTATGAAGCACAGTGATGTCACAGTTTATTATGAAGCACAGTGATGTGACAGTTTATTATGAAGCACAGTGATGTGACAGTTTATTATGAAGCACAGTGATGTCGCAGTTTATTATGAAGCACAGTGATGTCGCAGTTTATCATGAAGCACAGTGATGTCACAGTTTATCATGAAGCACAGTGATGTCACAGGTTATCATGAAGCACAGTGATGTCAGTTTATTATGAAGCACAGTGATGTCACAGTTTATTATGAAGCACAGTGATGTCACAGTTTATTATGAAGCACAGTGATGTCACAGTTTATTATGAAGCACAGTGATGTCACAGTTTATTATGAAGCACAGTGATGTCACAGTTTATTATGAAGCACAGTGATGTCACAGTTTATTATGAAGCACAGTGATGTCACAGTTTATTATGAAGCACAGTGATGTCACAGAGACTACAGAATGTACAACTGTACGTATGATGAAGATGGCGGGATGCTATCGAAACGTCACACATACATGGGGGAATAAAACACTTTGTTTTTGCATCTTATCTGGGAGTGCCGCTGGATCTTTAGTTTTGTAGATAGATAGATAGATGATATATAGATAGATAGATAATAGATATGAGATAGATAGATAGATAGATATGAGATAGATAGATAGATCAGTGTATCCCAACCAGGGGGCCTCTAGCTATTCCAAAACGACAACTCCCAGCATGTCTTTGGCTTTATGAGCATACTGGGAGTTGTAGTTTTGCAACAGCTGGAGGCCCCCTGGTTGGGAAACACTGCTCTATCTATCTATCTATCTATCTATCAATCATCTATCTATCCATCTATCTCCTATCTATCTATCTATATCATATCTATCTATCATCTATCTATCTATATCATATCTATCATCTATCTATCATCTATTAATCTATCTTTCTATCTATCTCATATCTATCTATATATCATCTATCTATCTATCTCTCATATCTATCTATCTTTCATCCATCTCTCATCTATCTGAGATAGATATGAGATAGATAAATAGAAAGATAGATAGATACATAAATAGATGGATATAGATAGATGGATATAGATAGATGGATAGATAGATAGATAGATATGATATAAATAGATATATATATATGAGATAGATAGATAAATAGAAAGATAGATAGATACATAAATAGATAGATATGATATAGATAGATAGATATGATATAGATAGATATGAGATAGATAGATATGAGATAGATAGATAGATAAATAGAAAGATAGATAGATAGATACATAAATAGATGGATATAGATAGATGGATAGATAGATATGATATAGATAGATAGATATGAGATAGATATGAGATAGATAGATATGAGATAGATAGATATGAGATAGATAGATAGATATGAGATAGATAGATATGAGATAGATAGATAGATATGAGATAGATATGAGATAGATGGATAGATAGATAGATATGAGATAGATAGATATGAGGATAGATAGATAGGAGATAGATAGATAAAATAAAAAAATAAAAACTCCAGAAGAGCAGCACAACAAAATGAAGAAAACCAATGCAATGGTGCACGCTGGGTGTGGACCTTGGTGAGAGGTTCACTTGTACTAGAAAAAAGCAAGAGATTAGCAGCACACAGAAAAATTAGTGCAAAAAAGGTGGAGATTTATTGCATTATCCCAGTGTACAAAAGAAGCGACATTTCAGCGACCTCTCGTCACCGTTCTCAAGGAGCTTGTACACTGGGATAATGCAATAAATCACCACCTTTTTTGCACTAATTTTTCTGTGTGCTGCTGGTCTCTTGCTTTTTTATTTTTTTTTGGATAGATAGATAGATAATAGATAGATGATTGATATAGATCAGTGTTTCCCAACTAGGGGGGCCTCCAGCTGTTGCAAAACTACAACTCCCAGTATGCTCATAAAGCCAAAGGAATGCTGGGAGTTGTAGTTTTGCAACAGCTGGAGGCCCCCTGGTTGGGAAACTGATCTATCTATCTATATCATATAAATGTATCTATATCATATCCATCTATCTTATATCATATCCATCTATCTCCTATCTATCTATATATCTATCTGTCTATATCATATCTATCTATCATCTATCTATCTATATCATATCTATCATCTATCTATCATCTATTAATCTATCTTTCTATCTATCTCATATCTATCTATATATCATCTATCTATCTCTCATATCTATCTATCTCTCATATCTATCTATCATCTATCTATCTATATCATATCTATGTATCTATCATCTATCTATCGATTTGTCTATCATCTATCTATCCATCTATTTATGTATCTTTCTATATATCATCTCTCTATCTATATATCATCTATTTATCTATCTTTCTATCTGTCTCATATATATATATATATATATATATATATATATATATATATGTGTATCTATCTATATATCATCCATCTACCTATCTATCTCTCATATCTATTTACCTATCTATCTCTCATCTATCTGAGTTAGATAGATAGATAGATATGAGATAGATAGATAGATAGATAGATATGAGATAGATAGATAGATAGATATGAGGATAGATAGATATGAGGATAGATAGATATGAGTAAGATAGATAGATGCATATAGATAGATGGATAGAGATGGAAATAGATGGATATAGATAGATGGATGGATGGATAGATATGAGATAGATAGATAGATAGGAGATAGATATATATAATAGATTGATAGATAGATAGATAGATAGATAGATAGGAGACAGATATATAATAGATTGATAGATAGATCAGTGTTTCCCAACCTGGGGGCCTCCAGCTGTTGCAAAACTACAACTCCCAGTATGCTCATAAAGCCAAAGGAATGCTGGGAGTTGTAGTTTTGCAACAGCTGGAGGCCCCCTGGTTGGGAAACACTGAACTACCTCCCACTGTCTCCTACAACTTTCCCCCTCTCCCCCAAGCAAGTTACTTACTTTAAAAGGGCAGCATCAGCAGTGGGCACTGGGCAGGTAAGTCTTCCCTACTGGTGGTGTCCGGGCCTGTATACACACAGCGGGCCTGCTCCACAAGGTCCAGCAGCAGCATACAGGGGAGTGAGAGAGGGGGAGGAGCTTCCTGTCTGCTCTTCCCAGTCTGCATAGCGCGGCCCCTGCGTGGTGACAGGGCTGCTGGCTGAAGATTTATTAAATAAAAGGATGCCGGAGTAAATGGCTCCGGGGGGCGGGGGGTGCAGCGGGGGCTCGGGCCCCTTACTGGTGTCCATGAGAGCTGCTAGTGACCTACTGCTAGGGTTGCCACCCTGCCGGTATTTTACCGGCACAGCCGGTATTTTCATTCAGATTCCGGGCTGTGCCGGTAAGTTTGAATGAAAAATACCGGCCATGCAATGGGCGGTATTTTTCATTCACTCTCATCACACTAACCTGGAAAAAAACAAAAAACTCCTGTTCTGTTCGGTGCCTACACCGCTAAGCGGGAGTGCGGGCCGCACGCCCGCACCATGCCGCTCAGCACAGCACCCTGTCTGACTGACTCTGAGGCTGTCCCTGTCTCCCAGTCCCAGTCTAAAACTTTACCTGTGCAATGCTGTGCGGCCGGATCTGCGGAGGGACGTTGCGGAAGTGACGTCACTCCGCAGACCCGCGCAGGACATCACGTCACTCGCCGAGACTGAGAGGAGACTGGAGAGGTGCTGCGGTAGTAGGTAAGTGTGTCTGTTACTATGTGTGTGTCTGTGTTCGTGTGTCTGTCAGTCAGTGTTTGTGTGTCTGTCAGCCAGTGTGTGTGTGTCAGTGTTTGTGTGTGTGTTTCTCTGTCTAGGGAAGAGGAGGGGGGGGGTAACTGCCTATACCTATGGGGAAGAGGGGGGGGGGGGTAACTGCCTATACCTATGGGGAAGAGGGGGGGGGGGGGGTAACTGCCTATACCTATGGGGAAGAGGGGGGGGGGGTAACTGCCTATACCTATAGGGAAGAGGGGGGGTAACTGCCTATACCTATGGGGAAGAGGGGGGGGGGGTAACTTCCTATACCTATGGGGAAGAGGGGGGGGGGGGGTAACTGCCTATACCTATGGGGAAGAGGGGGGGGGTAACTGCCTATACCTATGGGGAAGAGGGGGGGGTAACTGCCTATACCTATGGGGAAGAGGGGGGGGGGGTAACTGCCTATACCTATGGGGAAGAGGGGGGGGTGGGGGTAACTGCCTATACCTATGGGGAAGAGGGGGGGGGGTGGGAGTAACTGCCTATACCTATGGGGAAGAGGGGGGGGGGTAACTGCCTATACCTATGGGGAAGAGGGGGGGGTAACTGCCTATACCTATGGGGAAGAGGGGGGGGTAACTGCCTATACCTATGGGGAATAGGGGGGCGGTAACTTCCTATACCTATGGGGAAGAGGAGGGGTAACTGCCTATACCTATGGCGAAGAGGGGGGGGGGTAACTGCCTATATCTATGGTGAAGAGGGGGGGGGGTAACTGCCTATACCTATGGGGAAGGGGGGGGGGGGGGTAACTGCCTATACCTATGGGGAAGAGGGGGGGGTAACTGCCTATACCTATGGGGAAGAGGGGGGGGGGTAACTGCCTATACCTATGGGGAAGAGGGGGGGGGGGGTAACTGCCTATACCTATGGGGAAGAGGGGGGGGTAACTGCCTATACCTACGGGGAAGAGGGGGGGGGTAACTGCCTATACCTATGGGGAAGAGAGGGGGGGTAACTGCCTATACCTATGGGGAAGAGGGGGTGACTCTGCCTATAGGGAACGGGGGGGGGGGGGTGTAACTACCTATACTTATTGGGGGGGCTACCTAACTTTATACCTGGATGCCTAACTAATTACCTACATACCAGGCTATCTAACTATGTACCTGGCCTTCATACATGGCTGCCTAGCTAGCCCCCTACCTACCTGGCTTGTCACCTACCTACATATCTGGCTTCCTGATCTACCTACCTAGTTACCTATTTACCTGGCTACCTACCTTCCCTTTTACTGTGCAGGACACCAAGGAGGGCATTATTACACTTTGTGGGCCTATAGATGGGAAGATTGTGTACAGGAGGGGAGGGCATTGAATATATGCAGAGTCTGACATGTTTTTCCTGCAGATGTTAAGAGATCCACATGGCGGTCTTATCCAGACGGAGAAGAAAAGGAAAGAGGACGCCGCTGATCAGAAAATACGTAATTGTGAGTCCCAAAATGTAACTGTAATCACTTATATGGTATATACATCCTGTGTACAGCTGATATCTACCGCCATATGGTCCTGTATATAATCACTTATATGGTATACAGATCCTGTGTACAGCTGATATCTACCGCCATATGGTCCTGTATATAATCACTTATATTGTGTACAGATCCTTTATAGTATACTGCTCTGTATATAGTGGCTTTATTCAGTACAACATTTTCAGTTTTCCACCTACAGAGCTATATGAGGGCTTTATCGGTATCAATTTGGTTTTGAGGATTTTTTCATCCTATTTTTTGTTGTTGGTAGTGTGTATACAGAGGAGCTGTTACAATGTTTGCATTTGCACTATTTGATGAGGTTGTCAAATGTATTTATATTATATTTGTATTTGCTGGGTATCCCCTTAAATTTATTGCCTGTTGTTAAATAAATGTTATTTACAATTGTAAGTTTTATTCTCTAAATGTAATTTTTTGTGCATATATATTGCATCCATCCATCCCCTGTGCCATTTCTTTACCCCCCCTCATCCCCCATGCCATTTCTTTACCCTCCCCATCCCCCATGCCATTTCTTTACCCCCCCTCATCCCCCATGCCATTTCTTTACCCTCCCCATCCCCCATGCCATTTCTTTACCCCCCCATCCCCCATGCCATTTCTTAACCCCCCCCATCCCCCATGCCATTTCTTTACCCCCCCCACCCCCATGCCATTTCTTTACCCCACCCCCATCCCCCATGCCATTTCTTTACCCCCCCCATCCCCCATGCCATTTCTTTACCCCCCCCATCCCCCATGCCATCTTTACCCCCCCCCATCCCCCATGCCATTTCTTTACCCCCCCCCCATCCCCCATGCCATTTCTTTACCCCCCCCATCCCCCATGCCATTTCTTTACCCCCCCCAACCCCCATGCCATTTCTTTACCCCCCCCCCATCCCCCATGCCATTTCTTTACCCCCCATCCCCCATGCCATTTCTTTACCCCCCCATCCCCATGCCATTTCTTAAACCCCTGATCCCTCGTCCTCTGTGCAATCGGCCCCGCCCCTTTTTTTTAGCTCCACCCCCACATAGCCACACCCACGACCAGTATTTTTCTGAGGGAAAGGTGGCAACCCTACCTACTGCTGCTAGGGGGGGCAATCATGATGTAGGGGGGGGCGTGGCCCCCTTAACCCCCCCCCCAGAGACGCCACTGGCTGCAGGGGTGGTTGAACGCAGCGTCCATCCGGGTGCTGTCAAACTTGCTGTGGTCGGGAGTATGCGGTGGTATGTGGCCTAATGCTCGCCTCTGGGGCCGGACCTGGAGAGGGCAGCGGGCCCCCTCTCACGCTGGGCCCCTGTACAGCTGAACTGGCTGCACAGGCGATATGTCCGCTCCTGCCGGCCGCTCTATCCCCCGTCCTCCAGCCGCTCTATCCCTGCTGCCTGCTGCCACACATGATGAGGATGTAGTCCTGAACTGTGAGCCTACATTATGTTGCGAGTGACGTCTTTGCGCCGCGCCGTGCAGCGCATAGCAACGACGCATGGGACGCACACCGGAGGCCTGAAACAGCGCGGACCCGACCCCGGCAACAGGTAATTATGCAACCGGGGATGGGGGGAGGCAGCGGCGCCGGCAATGGGTGCCGCTGCCCCTTCTCTCCCCCTGGCTGTCGGCGCCGCTTCTCTCCCCCTGGCTTTCGGTACCGGGAATGGGGCGACGGCACCGATAGTCAGGGGTAGAGAACGGGCAGCGGCGCCGATAGCCAGCGGGAGAGGAGGGCCGGCAGGGGCAGAGAAGCCGGCAGCGCTGGCAGTCTCTGCACCTGCAAAGCCGCTGCAGTTCATTGATTTAAAGCTCCCGCTTTAAATCATTGAACTGCAGCGGCTTATCGGCGTATAACATGCAGGTAGACTTTAGGCTAAAAATTTTAGCCTAAAAAGTGCGTGTTATACGCCGATAAATACGGTATGTTAAAAATAATATATTTTTTCTATAACCAAAATTGTTCTGGTTTCATTAGTGCATGGTCACCTGGAAAGACAACAAAGCATAGGATTATATCTATAGTTAATTAATTTGAAGGGGTTTTCAAGAGTATAGTATATAAAAGTGCATGCAGAAAATGTTATAAAGTAACAAACCAACCATTACTTGTCTGTAAAATCCAATGATGCTTCAATGGTGATGCTCTGCTGGTCCCAATGGTCTATGTTGAATGGGTACTCTGGGGGAAAACAATTAGTTTTTTGTTTTTGTTTTGTTCAAATCAACTGGTGCTAATAAGATTTGTAAATGACTTCTATTTAACCCCTTAAGGACCCGGGCTTTTTCCGTTTTTTCATTTTCAATTTTTCCTCCTTAACTTAAAAAAACCATAACTCTTTAAAATTTTCACCTAAAATTATATATGATGATTATGATTATTATGATTATTTTTTGCGTCACTAATTCTACTTTGTAATGACATTAGTCATTTTACCCAAAAATCTACGGTGAAACGGGAAAAAAAATCAATGTGCGACAAAATTTATGAAAAAACCCTATTTTGTAAGTTTTGGGTGCTTACGTTTTTACGCAGTACATTTTTTTGAAAAAATAATACCTTCTCTTTATTCTGTAGGTCCATACGGTTAAAATGATACCCTACTTATATAGGTTTGATTTTGTATCACTTCAGAAAAAAATCATGAATACATGCAGGAAAATGTATACGTTTAAAATGCTCATCTGACCAATATAACTTTTTTATTTTTCTGCGTCTGGGGCGGTATGAGAGCTAATTTTTTTTGAAGTTTTTAGCGGTACCATTTTTGTTCTGATCAGACTTTTTGATCACTTTTTTTATTCACTTTTTTGTGGTATAAAAAGTGATCAAAAATGCGCTATTTTGGACTTTGGAATTTTTTTGCGCGTACGCCATTGAGCGTGTGGTCTAAGAAGCGGTATATTTTTATAATTCGGACATTTCCGCATGCGGCGATACCACATATGTTTATTTTTATTTACACTGTGCTTTTTTTTATTCATGGAAATGCCAGGTGATTCAAAGTTTTATTGGGGAAGGGAGAATTGAAAGGGTTAATGATTTTTTTTACACTTTTCTTATGCAATATTATAGCTCCTATAGGGGGCTATAACATTGCATGTACTGATCTTTTACACTGATTGATCCATCTCCATAGGAATGGATCAATCAGTGTTTTCGGTGATTGAATGCTCAAGCCTGGATCTCAGGCTTGAAGCATTCATTCGGCGATCGGACTGCAGGAAGGAAGGTAAGAGACCTCCTCCTGTGCTACAGCTGTTCGGGATGCCGCGATTATACCGCGGCGATCCTGAACAGCTCCCTGAGCTAACTGGCAACTTTCACTAAACTTTAACTAAAGAGTTAATAGCGCGCGGCACCGCGATCAGTGCCGCGCGCTATTAGAGGCGGGTCCTCGGCTTCACTATGACGCCAGGCCCACCGCGATATGATGCGGGGTCACAGTGTGACCCCGCGTTATATCGCAGGACCGGGACCCAGTACGTACCCATACGTCCTGGGTCCTTAAGAGGTTAAAAGATGTTAAAGGGGTACTCCGGTGAAAAACTTTATTCTTTTTTTTTAAATCAACTGGTGGCAAAAAGTTAAACAGATTTGTAAATTACTTCTATTAAAAAATATCAATCCTTCCCGTACTTATTAGCTGCTGAATACTACAGTGGAAATTCTTTTCCGTTTGAAACACAGAGCTGTCTGCTGAGTCACGCGCACAGTGCTCTCTGCTGACATCTCTGTCCATTTTAGGATCTGCCAGAGTAAAAGGAAATCCCCATAGCAAACATATGCTGTTCTCGGCAGTTCCTAAAATGGACAGAGATGTCAGCAGAGAGCACTGTGCTCGTGATGTCAGCAGAGAGCTCTGTGTTTCAAAAAGAAAATAATTTCCGCTGTAGTAATCAGCAGCTAATAAGTACAGGAAGGATTAAGATTTTTTTAATAGAAGTAATTTACAAATCTGTTTAACTTTCTGGCACCAGTTGATTTAAAAAATAAAAAAAAAGTTTTTCACCGGAGTACCCCTTTAATCCTACCAGAATTTAGCAGCTGCTGTATGCTCCAGAAGAAGTTGTGTATTTCTATTCAGTCTGACCACAGTGCTCTCTGCTGAAACCTCTGTCTGTGTCAGGAACTGTCCAGAGTTGGAGCAAATCCCCTTAGCAAACCTCTCCTACTCCGGACAGTTCCTGACATGGACAGAGGTGTCAACAGAGAGCACTGTGGTCAGACTGAAAAGAACTATACAACTTCCTCTTGAGTATACAGCAGGTGATAAGTACTGGAAGGATTAACATTTTTTAATAGAAGTAATTTACAAATCTGTTTGACTTTCTAACACCAGTTTTGAAAAAAAAATTAGTTTTTCACCGGATTACCCCTTTAACTCGTCCTGCAGTGATAATATCATGTAAATCAACAAGACTGCTGCAGCCAATCACTGGCCTGTGCAGTCTCATGCCATACATGTTAGCATCCGCTTAGGAATGTCTTTGCTGCAGGAGCGTCGGCACGAGAGTGCTGCATTTAAGTAATAGTTGGCTTGTCATTTTATTACATTTTCTTTAAAAAGGCACTGTCATTGTTAAAAACTTTTCATATATTGCAGGACTCATTATAATATGACATTTCACAATATACACCTGTTAAAAAAAAATTACATTTTCACCTGAAATTCAAGCTCAAAATAGCCACCACTAGGGGTCGCCTGTCTTTTAGCCAGACAGACTAGTCTAGATTTTACAGCATACTGGATACCATCCATAAAGCATACCGGTATCCAGTATAGGCGATTTCTATTGTGTATGCAAAACTACAGATAAAGGATGTGTGGACATGCTGGGAGCTGTAGTTTTACAACAGCTGGAGGCAACACTGCTCTAACACAGTAATTTACAAACATTGCAGCTTCAGTTGTTACTAAACTACAACTCCCAGCATGCTGAAATAGTCAAAGCTTTCTCGGACTCCTGAATGACAAAGAAGTTGATCAGACATTCTGGAGTCTGTGAAAGTTGAATGACACACATAGTGACAGCTATGCTGATTAGCATCCAGCTTTACTAGGAGAAGATAAAACAGATAGAGCATGTATTCATAAAAATGCTGTACTTTGATCTAAAAAATCCTTGCACTCATTTTATAAAGATCTATTCTTATATTTATACATTTTATCCTGTTATGAATTCACCATAATGTCTTCTGATTACTGCAGGCAAGCTCCAAGTATCTTCCTCTGACACATGACACAGCATAAAACCAGAGAGGAAAGGGTTACAGAGTAGAGAGTACTGATTGGCTGACTGCCCAGGCTTGCTCCTGTGAGGGAGACAGACTGACTCGCCCCCTCCAGCCCGCACAATGAAAAAGTAACTCACCAGCAGATGAATGCTTATATCTCTGGATATATAGGTCCGAGACACATAAAAATTATATGCACATGATCAGGATTGGGTCCTGAGTAACATATCCCTTTTTTTCTTTTTTTTGCACTATGACAGGTACGCTTTAAGTTTCTCATATTCCCCTAATACAGTATGCAGTGCTCTTTTAGAATAGGCTTTTATCTTTCAAAAAAAAGATGCCTGTAGCTTTACCTATTATCAGGGTCATCCATAGCAGTCAGGTTCATAGATGCTCTGTGTTTAACATCTGTATTTGGTGTCCCTGTCATCCATATTAAGAGGTGCCACCTGCAGTGACTGCGGAAATATCAAACACAGTTGGCAGATGATTATCAAAGGTTGACAATGTCAAAGATTTCAAGTCAGTCAAAGCATAAAAAAGGAAAAATACCTCTTCACAAAAAATATAAGCATACATTCAATATAAGGCCCCTTTCACACTGCCGGTATGCCCTGTCAGATATGTCTGTCAAACTCCCTTTTTTATTTATTTTTTCAGTTTGACGGCCGTAATTTTGATGGGTCATAACGGTTAATAATGGGTCCCAACGGACTCCATTATAGTCAATGGGGTCAGTCAGATGCCATTATTTTCGGAGAGAATTGCCAGAGAAAAAGATGGTGCAAGCGCTATTTTCTCTGGCTATTCTCGATCCTAAAATAACAGGCTTCACACTGCTGGAGACAACTGGCAGTGTGAATGTAGCCTAATACAGTAGGTTTGGAAGGCACTCTATATCTTACTGGAAAGTACCTAGTAAAGAGGGTGTGAATGACAAAACATTCTTGTCAGTTAGCTTTTGATAAATCTAGGTGTATGCTAGATGGATAGAAATAATGCAGAATATGCAACCAGAAATGCTAGACAGTTACACAACTACTAGGTTTGCATTGCTGCAACATACAGAGGCATCACTTTCCAAACCAGGAGTACCCAATCTTTCCCGGGCCGATGACCACATTGTCAGATTGTACCAGTCCCATGAGCCACAATACAACTAAAATACCGGAATTCACGTGGTGTACAAAGGAAGTGAAAAAATACAGGTGTCTCCCTAACATCCTATTAACAGCACAATTAGTGGGATAGGACAGAAAAACTTTTAAGGGGGGATTTATCAAAACCTGTCCAGAGGAAAGTTGCTGAGTTGTCCATAGCAACCAATCAGATTGCTTCTTTCGTTTTTGAAAAGTCCTCTGAAAAATGAAAGAAGCAATCTGATTGGTTGCTATGGGCAACTCAGCAACTTTTATTCTGGACAGGTTTTGATAAAGTTTTTATTTAAAAAAAAGACCCCTAAATGCCACTACTGAAGTAAGACAGGTGAATGCTCCATAATATAGCTTACTTCCTATACCTCGAACAGCTCAAATTTGTGTTAATTACCTTTTGCAAGTTTCAGCTGTTTTCTCTGGTTTCCCCTTATGGTGATTTTGCCTACTGCTGTAGAGATTCCAGCAGGTTTTAGAGATTCGCCTGCTGACTGCGGTGTTTGTGGTGGCCATCTTGCTTAGTCTTCTGTTGATTCTATTTGTTTGTGCACCAGGAATCTTAAATTGCGCCGCTTTTTCAGACTTTTTACATCCTTTCTTTTGTTGCAATGTTTTGCCTCTTTTGAAGTTTCAGTTTTAGGTGATGTGTATTTTATCATAGTTTGTGGCACTGGATAATTAAAGGACAACTGTAGTGGTCAAAAATCCCTGCCCAAATGTTCCCCAAACAAAAGTTATACAATTCAGTCAATTAGTCCTATTTACCTATATGCAGCCGTTTCTGAGATATTAGAGTTGCCAGCATAGCCCAGTAGTCCTGCGTCCGTCCCCTATTCATTACATTGCAGCCGCCATCTTGGGGACGGAGATCTCTTCCTCCCAGCAGTGTTTGTGCTCCCCCCCTAGCCTCTGTCAGGTCCTCCCTGCTTATGCATATGCATGAGCGGGTGCTTTCTGAGGCAGCCATAGGCTCATCCTCAGAAACGCCCCTATCTATAAGATTCAAGCAGGGGGAGAATGAGGACGTCCACAGCTCCTCCCCCCTCCCCTGCTCTGTCTACATAGGACCTCACTTATCACGGGGAGGATTCAAGTTTTCATGGGGGAAACACAGAGCAAACCACAGAGCAGGGAGGGGAGGGGAGGACGTGTGTGTGAAGGAGACATATTACACTGCACGGGCTGGTGGTGTATAGACTACAGGGAATAAATATCATACTGGAGATGATTCTGTGTGTGAGGGGGGGGGGGGGGGACTACTGAATGACACATGCTGGGAGTTGTAGTCCCTGTTATGTGTGTGTGTGTGTATGCCAGTGTTTCCCAACCAGGGAATGCTGGGAGTAGTAGTTTTGCAACATCTGGAGGCACCCTGGTTGGGAAACACTGGTGTATGAACTACAACTCCCAGGAGATTACAGAGATACAATAGAGGTGTCGGTGACATACAACTCCCAGGAGACTACAGAGATACAATACAGGTGTTGGTGACATACAACTCACAGGAGACTACAGAGATACAATACAGGTGTTGGTGAACTACAACTCCCAGCCAGGAGACTACAGAGATACAATATAGGTGTTGGTGAACTACAACTCCCAGCCAGGAGACTACAGAGATACAATATAGGTGTTGGTGAACTACAACTCCCAGGAGACTACAGAGATACAATATAGGTGTTGGTGAACTACAACACCCAGGAGACTACAGAGATACAATATAGGTGTTGGTGAACTACAACTCCCAGGAGACTACAGAGATACAATATAGGTGTTGGTGAACTACAACACCCAGGAGACTACAGAGATACAATATAGGTGTTGGTGAACTACAACTCCCAGGAGACTACAGAGATACAATATAGGTGTTGGTGAACTACAACACCCAGGAGACTACAGAGATACAATATAGGTGTTGGTGAACTACAACTCCCAGGAGACTACAGAGATACAATATAGGTGTTAGTGAACTACAACTCCCAGGAGACTACAGAGATACAATATAGGTGTTGGTGAACTACAACTCCCAGGAGACTACAGAGATACAATATAGGTGTTGGTGAACTACAACTCCCAGGAGACTACAGAGATACAATATAGGTGTTGATGAACTACAACTCCCAGGAGACTACAGAGATACAATATAGGTGTTGGTGAACTACAACACCCAGGAGACTACAGAGATACAATATAGGTGTTGGTGAACTACAACTCCCAGGAGACTACAGAGATACAATATAGTTGTTGGTGAACTACAACTCCCAGGAGACTACAGAGATACAATATAGGTGTTGATGAACTACAACTCCCAGGAGACTACAGAGATACAATATAGGTGTTGGTGAACTACAACACCCAGGAGACTACAGAGATACAATATAGGTGTTGGTGAACTACAACTCCCAGGAGTCTCCTGATACAGTAGAGGTGTTGGTGAACTACAACTCCTTTATACACTCAAACAGCAGAAAGCTGACAGGGCATGCTGGGATTTGTAGTCTTGCAACAGCTGGAGGCACCACTGGAATTCCCAGCATGCCCGAACAGCATATAAAATAACTGGGCATGCTTGGAGTTGTAGTTGTGAAAAAGATGGAGGGACCCCTATCAGGACAGTTTTATAGACAAACAATTATGTTTTTTTTACCATTTTTCCTTTCACTCTCCACTCTCCAGAGTCCACACTACAGTGAGCACGGAGGCAGCTGCTTCATCACTGGACAGGAGCCGGCATGGGGAGGGGGAGATGAGCAGAAGGGGAGGGTGTATGCATAGGGAAGGGAGATGTGGGCGTTACAATATAATAATTTGCTCGGGGGATAGAACAGGGGGAGGGCAGCAGCTTACAGGAAGTAAGCACAAGGCATGATGGGAGATGTAGTTTTATTTTCACTTCTCCTCCGTAATTCATGTGCTGATAACGGGAGAAAGACTGGGCCAATTTTGATGGGGGAGACATCGTTGGAAAGGTCTTTCAAAGACCTATTAAATGAGTTAAAAAAAAGTTTTTTTGCCCAGCACTGCAGATGTCCTTTAAGGGGTTAATTTAAGAGCTACTTTGCACCTTACTGTCACTCACTCCTAAAGGAGCCCTATTCTGTCAGTCCTTCCTCTAAGAAGGAGATGCCATGATCTCTTGAGACCTGAAGGATGTATATTTTTATATTCCTATTTTTAAATTGCATCAGAATTTTCCTCATATTGCCAGCTTTATTCAAGAAAAAGTAAGACATCCCCAGTTCATCAAACTTACATTTGGCATCTCCTTGTCCCCCTGTGTTTCACAAAGGTGGCAACCTCTGTAAGGTCCTTTGTTAGAGAAAGAAAGGGCATAATAGTTTTACTTTACCTAGACTACTGGCTCCCGTCAACACAGAAGACATCCTTCATGTCCATCTCTCCCTTACCCTAGACCTTCTAAGATACCTAGGATGGGAGACCAATCCATGGAAGACAGAATTGCTTCTACCCCCTTCGAATGTTGAGGATGCAGCTTGGAATCCAGTTTCTCTGGTGTTCCAGAAGAGAGCCTCTGAGGTCCCAGGCCTGATGTGGTCTTCTATAGGGACAATAATTTTGTGGTACCATTTTCATAATGTATGAGACCCCTTCAGTGTGAGTTTCTATCTGAGTAGTAAAAGACTCCCTAAGGGTCTTGACAGACCATGCCTTACTTTCACCAGACTCTGCATTCCTTTTCATTGTGGAAGATTCCTCCCAATTGGAGATCCTTCTTTCCTATAATATAGAGGTATGTAACAACAGAAACATCCCAGCTGGAGGGGTGCCCAACTGAACACTCTGCCAGCAGTCAGGCTCGCTAATGTTATTTTTCTTTCCCAGATTAAGGGAAGTTCCATAAGGTTCAACAAAGACGTTACCACAGCTGTGGTTTACAATACAAACATAGAGGGACAATGTCCTTGTATCTGATGGAATAAGCCAAATTACATTTGTGTACAGATGAGAAACACCTGAGGAACCTGATTGCTAAATACATTCCAGGAAACTTGGATATTCTGGCCAACAAGAAGGGTTAAAGTGTACCTAAATTTTTACAAAACTTTGGACATGCATTGAGATACAGTATCTCACATCAGAGGGTACAACTGTCACATTTTTTGTAAATATTTTATTATATCTTAGTGGGGTGGTCAACCTGTAAAATTCAGAGGTTGTCTTTGGAAAATAGATGTATGAGTGCTGCCAGCATTGCTGCAGAGGTTAAAGGGGTGGGGGGAGCCTGTTAGTGCTCAGACCATACGCCGCACACTGCATCAAATTGGTCTGCATAGCTGTCATCTCAGAAAGAACCTCTTCTAAAGATGAAGCACAAAAAAGCCTGTAAACAGTGTGCTAAACACAAGCAGTCTGCTGGAATCATGTCCTGTGGTCCGATAAAACCAAGATGAACGTATTTGTTTCAGAAGGTGTCAAGCATGTGTGGCAGCAACCAGATAAGGAGTACAAATGTGTCTTGCCTATAGTCAAGCATGGTGCTGGGAGTGTCATGTTCTGGGGCTGCATGAGTTTTGGTGGCACTGGGGAGCTACCGTTCATTGAAGGAACCATGAATGCCAATATGTAGTGTAACATGCTGAAGCAAAGCATAAACCCCTCCCTTCAGAGACTGGGCTGCAAAACAGTATTCCAACATGATATTGACCTTTAATAAACCTCCAGGACAACCACTGCCTTGCTAAAGAAACTGAGGGTAAAGTTGATGGACTGGCCAAGCATCTGTGGTGCATCCTCAAACAGGTGGGGGAGCACAAAGTCCCTAAAATCCACCAACTCCATGATATCATCATGGAGGAGTGAAAGAGAATTTCAGTGGCAACCTGTGAAGCTCTGGTGAACTCCATGCCCAAGAGGCTTAAGGCAGTGCTGGAAAATAATGGTAGCAGAGTGTTGTTACATTAAAAGATATATACAGTCATGGCCGTAAATGTTGACACCCCTGACATGTTTAAAAAAAAATGAAATATTTCTCACAGAAAAGGATTGCAGTAACACATGTTTTGCTATACACATGTTTGTTCCCTTTGTGTGTATTGGAACTAAACCAAAAAAGGGAGGAAAAAAAAGCAAATTGGACATAATGTCACACCAAACTCCAAAAAGGGGCTGAACAGAATTATTGGCACCCTTTCAAAATTGTGGAAAAATAAGATTGTTTCAAACATGTAATGCTACTTTAAACTCACCTGGGGCAAGTAACAGGTGTGGGCAATATAAAAATCACACCTGAAAGCAGATAAAAAGGAGAGAAGTTCCCTTCATCTTTGCAGTGTGTGTCTGTGTGCGCCACATTAAGCATGGACAACAGAAAGAGAAGAGAGTTTCAGAAGACAGGAACACCGGTGGATGTGGATCCGCTAGACCTCTGTGGCAGATGACTCAGACCGTACCAGGGAGCGGAGTCTAAGGTGCTGCTGGTTTTCACCAGAGCCCGCCACAAAGCGGGATGGACTTGCTGCGGCAGGCGGCACCCAGGTCGCTACCCCTAGCACGGCTCGACCACACAGGCGGCTGAGAAGAAGCGAGGCACAGGAGGGTTAAGGCAGTTTGTAGTCAGGATAGCAGAAGGTCAGTGCAGGCGGCACAGTAGCGTAGTCAGGACATAGCAGGAGGTCAGTGGGCAGGCAGCAAAGGAACAAGGTCAGGTCAAAGAGCAAAGGATCAGATACACAGCAAAGCAACTCTCAGGAATACTTTCTCTCAGGCACAAGGCAACAAAGATCCAGCAGGAAAGTGTGGGAGGAGGAGGAATTTATCAATGAGCCACAGGTGTACTACACTAATGGGCACACTGGCCCTTTAAATCTTAAAGCTCCAGCGTGCACCCTAGGGGATGGGGACACGCGCACCGGAGCAGAGAGGCGGGGGCAGGAGAAGCACCCGGTGAGTGACGGACTGGGATTCGCATGCAGGTGCGTCCCGCGATGCGAATCCCAGCCCCGTCGGCAGCAACAGGTAATGGGACCATGCGCTAACGGCCAGCGTGTGCTGCTGGAGCGCATAACGTAACAAAGAGAACTGTCTGAGGACTTGAGAACCAAAATTGTGGAAAAATATCAACAATCTCAAGGTTACAAGTCAATCTCCAGAGGTCTAGATTTGCCTTTGTCCACAGTGCGCAACATTATCAAGAAGTTTGCAACCCATGGCACTGTAGCTAATCTCCCTGGGCGTGGACGGAAGAGAAAAATTGATGAAAGGTGTCAATGCAGGATAGTCTGGATGGTGGATAAGCAGCCCCAAACAAGTTCCAAAGATATTCAAGCTGTCCTGCAGGCTCAGGGAGCATCATTGTCAGTGCAAACTCCATCGACATTTAAATGAAATGAAACGCTATGGCAGGAGACCCAGGAGGACCCCACTGCTGACACAGAGACATAAAAAAGCAAGACTACATTTTGCCAAAATGAACTTGAGTAAGCCAAAATCCTTCTGGAAAAATGTCTTGTTGACAGATGAGACCAAGATAGAGCTTTTTGATAAAGCTCATTCTACTGTTTACCAAGAACAGAATGAGGCCTACAAAGAAAAGAACACAGTACCTACTGTGAAATATGGTGAAGGTTCAATTATGTTTGGGGTGGTTTTGCTGCCTCTGGCACTGGGTGTCTTGAATGTGTGCAAGGCATCATGAAATCTGAGGATTACCAACGGATTTTGGGTTACACTGTACAGCCCAGTGTCAGAAAGCCCGGTTTGCGTCCGAGATCTTGGGTCTTCCAGCAGGACAATGACCCAAACAAACGTCAAAAAGCACCCAGAAATGGATGGCAACAAAGCACTGGAGAATTATGAAGTGGCCAGCAATGAGTCCAGATCTAAATCCCATTGAACACCTGTGGAGAGATCTTAAAATTGCTGTTGGGAAAAGGCGCCCTTCCAATAAGAGAGACTTATTTAAGCTTATTTATAATAATATAAATTAAGTTAAGGGTGCCAATAATTTTGTCCAGCCCATTTTTGGAGTTTGGCGTGACATTATGTCCAATTTGCTTTTTTCCTCCCTTTTTTGGTTTAGTTCCAATACTCACAAAGGGAATAAACATGTGTATAGCAAAACATGTGTTACTGCAATACTTTTCTGTGAGAAATACTTCATTTTCTTGAAATATTTCAGGGATGCCAACATTTACGGCCATGACTGTATTTACAAAAATGTTAGATACTATATATATATATATATATATATATATATATATATATATATGTATATATACATTGTTTTATTATTGCCCCCTCTAATTCTTTCCTATCTCCTAGTGTGTCCAACTAAAAGATGAAATCTAGTGTCCAAGTTGCCCTACTAACTTGGATGATCCGCCCTAAATGTTGGTCCCTACGGAGCACAAATCAGTACAAGCTGAGGTCAAACCAGTAGAGTCAGGCTCAGGTCCAACATGGCAGGCAAGGTCAGGATACAGGCAATGGTTACGATCCAGAAGTGCAGATACACAATAAATGCTAGTGAGAGGAAAGATCACAATCACACATGCAGAAAACTGTGTATCCCACTATCAGAAGGTGTGAGCCCTGGTGCCGCAGCTGATTAGCTTAGCGCTCTGTCCTCATGAATGGCTACTTGGTAATGCTTACAGTGATAAGCGGCACCTCACTGGGACCAGATGCATAACAGGAGCGAAGGAATGTAAATGGCTGTCTCTAAAAGGCAGGTCACAGAGATTTCTCTACATACGTTTTTTATTTTACCTTCATTTGTCAGGGTATTGAATCCATCCATAAGCTGGCTTTAATTTCAATTACTTGTCAGTGTACATATATATATATATGTATATATATATATATATAGACAAACATTTACAGCATTTCAAGGTGATTGTGCGAATATTGTAGGTTAAAAATTGCCTGCTCTAAATGTACTCAGTTGTAAAAATGAAACATATACAAGAATACTGTTTTTAGCATCTAGAGCACAATGAGATGTATTGGATCATTGTCATTAAATTACTTCGTCTGTGTGGTATTCCAAAACAGCAGAAATCCCATTCCATTTGCTTATCCATTAGTTGCACATGTCAACCTTAGTCTCTTGGCACCAAAACATTTTTTCTTCTTCCCTTTGCCAGTCGGTTCTGTCACAACCATCTGCAGTAGGAACACGAGCATTATTAGCTGATATTCCCAAGCTACATATATTGATCTACATGTTTATTGCCATATACCATTCTCATGACTCACAAACCACAGATACAAATTGCTTGAATGTTTCCTCAGTACATTGAAGAGAGCATTATTATGTACCCACGTGGTCTGGTACTGGCTCAGAACCAAAGCTTAACTGCGACGCTGGTGTTTATTGTTTTCTAATTCTTATAAGCTATGTGTATTTTACGTGTGGCTATATTTGTTATGTTGCATACTTTAATACATCATCTCTGCTTTTATCATGAAATGAGACAAGACCATATCGTCGCAAAGCAGATAAAGGCAACATGACAAATGAAGCAGATGCAACAGAAAGGATCCAATATCACATATCTAAAAATGGTGTTGGCTGGTACAGAATCACTGTTGCTTCCAGAGGTAATAAAACAGTTTGTGAATGAGCCAAGAGACAGGGAGACTGTTAGTTTGGTGCTGAGAGACTCTGTGTAGCACCCATGTCTATTATGCTTGTACACTCATCTATAGATTCTAACATGTTTATGAGTAATCCAGCACTTATATATCGCTCTATCTTTTATTATTACTTACTGGTATTTTTTGTAGATTTTATATAAATACTGAAATAGAAGATCCTAACTAGGACTATATTTATAAGCACTAGCATGAGAAGAAGATATGTGGATAGATATCTGCTATGGCATAAAAAAATGCTAAAAAATAAAAATACAACTAATGAAACAACTATGGATTTTTCAGTCCGAGGGAATGTTTAAAGTGTTTATACTATTGCATATAACATTTACTGCAATGTAAAAGAAAGTTTTATGTCCCATTCATTTTAAACTGCACATGTGGCTACAATTATGGGTACAGCTGGGGCTGCAGGATCCGGATACATCCCAGCCAAACAAAAATGGCACGTGTTTGCCCCTATGAGCATGTTGGCATATATATCAATTCTTAAGCATATATGCCATTTGACCACCATAAAATAAACTTTAAAAGAGTTTTTTTTTATCATTTAATAAAGATCAATAAAGCTATTTGACACCTATTACATTTTCATTGCCTTCTGTGGGTTGTGGTGACTGTGACACAATGATCCTGGGCTACATATGAAATGGCCTGATGTCACAGAGCAGCAGGGATCTAAAGTAGCAGCACATGGAAATTGAGAGATTTGCTATGAGGATTTGCTCCTACTCTGGGCAGTTTCTGACATGGACAGAGGTGTCTCTGTGGTCAAACAAAAAAGAAATATAAAAAGAAAAGAACTCCCTGTGGAGCAATACAGCAGCTGATAAATACTGGAAGGTTTAATTTTTTTTTATATAGAAGTAGTTTACAAATCTGTTTAACATTCTGGCACCAGTTGATTTAAAAAAAAAAAAAAAATTTCACCGGAGTACCCCTTTAATAACTACAGTTTTGCAGCATTTAAAGTAGTTGTCAGGCAGCATGTCTATAGCAAACAGTGCTTTTAACTACTGAGGTCTTCTGTTTAAGGCAGAAATGACACAGAATAAAATTCAAGAAAGATTCAAATACTTAAAGTGGTTGTTCAAAATTAGAAAAATAAAGCAGCTTTCTTCCAAAACCAGTGCAATTCCTGTCCACATGTTGTGAGTAGTATTACAGCCTATTCACATACATAAAGCTAAGCTGCCAAACCATGGACAGGTGTGATGCTAGTAAATGGTGGAATATTGCTAGGATAATATATGGCATCACTAACTGATTGGGTCCCAAATCATCTAGTCTATTTATAAACCCCTTAAAAGGGGCAGCTTGGGCGTCTGGAACACGGAAGCTTGCAGCTTCCGCATTCGGGACATCACACCATGCCCCCTCATTCATGTCTATGGGAGGGGGCATGATGGCTAGTACAGAGCCATCACGCCTCCTTCCATTGACTTGAATGGAGGTGGTGTGGCGGGCCTGCATCGCCAGTCATCGGGCACGGAGCGGAGTTTGGGACCCCCGCAATCTAACATCTTATCCCCTATCCTTCGTATAGGGGATAAGATGTGTGCGGCGAAGTACCCCTCTAAGCTTCATCCATTTCTCACCATCCTGACCTTGTGAAGGTAGGCAGAGGTAAAGGAAAACACAAAACACTGTCCCAGCTACCAATGAAGCCAGTTCTTATCCATGATTGGGGTCAATTGGACTCCAAAGCTGACCTTTATTTATGATATAATACTTAATCCTTTCCATTCACTGACTAAATCGGGCCTTACTATTGTGTGTACATTATCTGATAACCTCACATTTAACCCCAGGATATTCTCTCTACCCAACCAATCACAATAGGATAGAATGTTACATTTCACTTTTAATGCATTAGTGATGAAAATAGGAAATACAGTATAAATGATTATAGTGAGTTGATGCTGCCCTACTATAATATTTGATGCATGTTTAAGCTACATCCTGAGAGCATGCTACCAATTCTCGAAATTAATTCTTACTCTATTGTGGCCAAAATATATAGAGTGGAAAGTTTTATTCATATCTGTCCCTATTTAATAAAAGGTTTAACAGTAAATACGGAGGGTCTTAATCATATTTAATCTCCATACTTATGGTATGCAAGAAATATTAAATGCTTTCTTATTTGTTCTGTATCATGCTGTGTTTTATTCCTTTGACCTAGCTAATCTGCTGCCAGGCTCACATCACCCTAAAGCATGGTATCCAGGCCAATCCACAAGATGTCTATCTTATTTCATCCAAAGCCTGAGGCAATGAATAGGATACAGAGAAAAATGCTTGCAGGAATTTAGAGAGATCTAGCATCACATCATTGCTTCAAGATTTAGCATACAACTTTCTTATCACTTACCGTATATAGAAATGTAGGCTTTTGTCAACTGCCCATATAATAGCAAAGCTTTAGGTACAAAATATTATTTGCTTTGTCTCCCCAACTTCATTATTGTTTTTATTTGAAGGTTTTACTGTTTTTTTGAATAACTTGGGCCTTTAATGCACAGGCATTGATCACACAGGTCTATCACGTAGCATGCAGTGCTATTTTTTCTGTAATCCACATTTGACACCATAATAGAACTGCGATGGACCCTACTGTAAATCAAAGGGGTTCTACAGATGTTGTTTGCACTGACCATATGACCAATCTTGCACTGCATCGTGCCTTCTGTTATGGTTGCAGATGTAAACACCATAGTCAAACCTTGATGGTAAATAAGGTCAAAAGGATAACACAGAAACGTACAAGAAGAGTATGCATGTGTTAAGGGCATCAAACGATCAGTATTTTGTAAGATTGTTGGCATGGATCCAGTTGACATTTCTTTCTAGACCAGTGACATAAATAAAAGTCAAGGGTCCCTGTGGCATAAATTAGACAACCATTATGGTGTCAGGTTTTGTGAGTGAAGACTCTGATGCTTTACTCAGGGGGTGTAGGGTTCCTGCAGCGGACATTGGCACATAGGACAGTTCCTTATAGTGTCCCGATTACAGGTAACCGTTGCTGCATCTAAACCGGAATCCCGGATGGCGCACAAACCCGCAGTGGCGGGGAGCCGTACTGTCTGACAGCTACACTGTGCTCCAAAGCTCGAGCACAGTGTAGCCGTCAGACAGTACGGCTCCCCGCCATTGCGGGTTTGTGCGCCATCCGGGATTTCGGTTTAGATGCAGCAGCGGTTAACTGTAATCGGGACACTGTAAGGAACTGTCCTATGTGCCAATGTCCGCTGCAGGAACCCTACACCCCCTGAGTAAAGCACTATGTATCGGGGGCTACTCAAACTAAGTAACTGCCTTTATATATAGAACTGTTTATAAGTCCACACAAGTATTGTTTGTGGTAAATCCCCTGATGATGCCCAAGATAGGGGCTGAAACGCTAGGAAGTAAATAAGTGTGGTGTGGCTGTTCATACACTAATCCACGTACAGTGGTATGAATCTCGGTATCAGTTAATAATATGATTTTGGTGTTGGGCATTATTATACACTAATATACTTTGAGGTGTGATTTTAGTGTACTAATGTTAAAAACTATGTTTTAAAGCACCCCTATATTTTCCTAATTTGGATTTTCTAAATCGGTAATAAAGCATGATCTACTTCTATGGTATGAACGACCTCGATCACGTAGATCCAATGTGGAGTAGTTTCCTCCTAGCTGGGCAAAGAGTATAATTGTTTTTGAGAGAGGGGAATTATTGTGAAAACCATGGGCCAGACAATAATTCTGTTTTAAATGTAACTTACAATGCTGCCACTAGCAATAATTTATATGGCGACACAACTAAAGAATATCAGTGATGAATACTAGTCTTAACATTTATTGTTCTTTTCCTACATTCACATTGGCAAGTTATCAATACAATCACTTGGAAACAAGTAAAATGGGACAATAATTGACCAGTGTAAATGGGCATTTACTCCTTCTTTTATAGTACAGAAGTGCTCCTAAAGGTGAGATGAACCATTTGACCCAAGAGACTATTCACCTGAACTATATTTTGATGCTTTCCACAGAAGTAAAAACATATATTAATGTATTAAAGAACTGATAGTTATGTGCAATGTCTGGAATCGAACAATATCCATCTAAAAACAGCATTGCTTATTGATGATATTCATGTTTTATTAAAGTACATCTCCAGCCAAAAATGAAAAGCTCCTAAATCCTTCTGCTTAGTAACTGTAGTCACATACAGTACGAGGCATAAATAATATATATATACATTGAAAGTACTTATTAAAGGAGTTCTCAGTTACATGTAAATAATGGTTCATTGTATAGTGAAAAGTTATGCAACTTTTCTCAGTTTCTTAGAGCTTAAATTCTGGACTTACAGTCATTGTATGGAAACATTTTCTATTTTATGGTAAAAAGCCCATTCTGATAATGACTTTTGATTGTGTATCGGAGGTCTTTCTCTTCAAGTTTCCAAGTTTCCATTCACATACAGTGAGCATATGTCTGTTAAGGAGGAGTTACTTAGCTAACACTTTGCTCCTCTCAAATTTGTAAGGTGGGCACACACATTAGATGAATGTCAGCTGAACCTGCCAAATTAGGCTGGACTGGCCACCATGTAATTTGTTTTGGGATATCCTGTCTGACAGCAGATGTTGGTGCAAAGAAGGTTCGGGATGCTCAATGAGATATACATGAATAAATGAAAAGTTATCCTGGAACTTTTCTCATAAAACTATATATCAATCTGCTCAGATCCCCCTGCACTATAACAGGATAAACAAGTGGGGAAGAAAATGGCTACTATTTTCACTTGAGCTTCCTCACAAGAATCAGGCGAGGCATATGAATGGCACATTCTTTGCAGTCACTTTCCTATTAGGTGCTCAACCCAAGTACTGTTCTGTACATTCTGTATTGGTTGTGTCTAGTACTACAGCTATCTGCAGATCAGTCCTATTCAAGTTAAAGGAAATGTGTCATCAGAAAATGACCTTTTGTTTAAATCAGGTTAAATTTATGTTAACCATTTTGGTTTCCATTCTGGCCACGAGGTATAAAACTAAGCTAAGACTTCCTGTTCTGTGCAGATCATTTCCCAGTAATACCCTTCTACTCAAGAGCCCAATGAAAGGTAATAATTGATCTACCAACAATCAGAACAAAGCCCAACCAGAAGAAACCAGGGAAAAATTGTATATTACCCTAGTATATACAAATAAAACTTCTTCACCAGATGCTTGAGCCAATACTCGTCCGCAATCCAACAGTAATACTTTGTAAAATGTGTTTCTTATTGACTCTGGTTGGTCAGGAACCTCAAGATATTATCTATTTTTCCCTGGTTACAACTAAACTATCAGCAAGAGAAAAAAAATCAGTCAACAGAAAGCTTCATAATACCATTCTCCAAATTAAGTAGAAGTCCGTACTGTAACCGTTATAAACACATGAGAGCTGACCAGGGTGCTGAACTGCACCTAACTTTACTCTGGAGTCATTTTATGCAATCATTCCTTCATACCGTGTTTCTCCAAAAATAAGACCGGCTCTTATATTAATTTTAGTCACAAAAAACACACTAGGGCTTAGGAGTGTGGAGGATGGGGGGCTGCAGGAGTGTGGAGGATGGGGGACTGCAGGAGTGTGAAGGATGGGGGGCTGCAGCAGTGTGGAGGATGGGAGGCTGCAGGAGTGTGGAGGATGGGGGGCTGCAGGAGTGTGGAGGATGGGGGGCTGCAGGAGTGTGAAGGATGGGGGGCTGCAGGAGTGTGAAGGATGGGGGGCTGCAGGATTGTGAAGGATGGGGGACTGCAGGAGTGTGAAGGATGGGGGTCTGCAGCAGTGTGGAGGATGGGGGCTGTAGGAGTGTGAAGGATGGGGGGGGGCTGCAGGAGTGTGAAGGATGGGGGGGGCTGCAGGAGTGTGAAGGATGGGGGGCTGCAGCAGTGTGGAGGATGGGAGGCTGCAGGAGTGTGGAGGATGGGGGGGCTGCAGGAGTGTGGAGGATGGGGGGCTGCAGGAGTGTGAAGGATTGGGGGCTGCAGGAGTATGGATGATAGGGGGCATCCTCCATACTCCTTCAGCCCCCCATCCTCCCCTTCCCCTGTCGTCCTCCACACTCCTACCGTACCCTACAGCAGTGTTTTCCAACCAATGTCCTCCAGCTGTTGTAAAACTACAACTCCCAGCATGCCCGGACAGCCAAAGGCTGTCCGGTCATGCTGAGAGTTGTAGTTTTGCAACAGCTGGAGGCACACTGGTTGGGAAACACTGCCCTACAGTGCCCTCCACCCCTCTGCCATAATAAACTTGGGTACTGGTACTCATTTCACTTTCATACCGTACGGTACCCTGCGGCGAGATCTTCTTCTGTTGCTTAGCAGCCGGGGGCAGGGACACGTCCGTGATGTCGGCCGTGCATACGCACTGACATTTTAGAACGTCAGCGTCCCTGCCCCGGCTGAATTACGGTAAGCTAACTTGCCGCGGGACAAGCCAAAGGAGGCGGGGGGGGTGGCCGAGGGGGGCTGTGGGGTCTGCGGGCATTACTGGGGTGGGCGGGGGGATGTGGAATCTGCGGGCATTACCGCACTATGGTGGCCAGGCGCAGTGTCGGGTCTGCGGGCATTACTGTGGTGGCCAGGGGGGGGGAGGTGTGTGGAGTCTGCGGGCATTACTGTGGTGGCCATGTGGGGTCTGCGGGCATTACTGGTGGCCTGATTACCCCTGCTTACCCCTGGACTAGGTCTTATTTTCAGGGTAGGGCTTATATTGCAGCCCTACCCCCGTAGTCCTGCTAGGGCTTACTTTCGGGGTAGGGTTTATTTTTCTACTCCTTCAAGCCTATTCAATTAGTGGTTACTTATTAAAGCAATGGAAATGACATATGCTCAGGGAAAATGCTTCTGTGTACCATGGATAGAAGTTATAGGAACAATGAGAGTTCTTAGAAAGCTAACTGAAAAAGATTATGACAACATGGATGCTTTCAAGACTGTCTTGACCTTAGACTGTCTCGAAAACTTACACGTTGTCATAATCTTTTTACCTTAGGTTAAAATGTATCAACTGCTAAGAGCTCTCAATAAGGTCATATAAAAGGGTCATATAAAAGTAGCAGAAGTGTTTTGAGCACTGTGTATGCTAATATGCTAATATTCCTGAGAAACTAGCACATGAGCTTACTAATAATACATAAGCCCAGTGTGTATGTACATCTAAGTACAAAAAGAAACAGTCAACATTTCTCACAGAAATGTAACATTAACAGGTTTATTAAAAATCAATCCAAGAGCTTTCATTTTCTAAATAGCCTGGCAAATATGAGAGCTGGAAACTCATTGGAAGTCATAGTCATTTCTATTTTAACTTTTCATTATTGATGTTATATCTCATTGTGGATGTCTCATGTGTTTTAGCATGGTGACTTTGTAAAAGTCACTGGGGCCTTTGATTCGAATTATAATCACAAGGCAACATGTACATGGGGAATGCTGGCTTAGAGCAATGGGGTTAAAGGTAATGTTCTATACAGTAATAAACCCCTAAAGAATAGGGAATCAAAAATGGAAAATAACTGCAAAATGTTGATGACTTTTTTTTCTTGTATTCTAAAGATCTAGGTCAGTCATAACAGATCTTTACAAACATTGTAGGACAATAAAAATGGATGGATAGTTTAAGGCTGGTGTAATCGGCCCACCATTAGTTTATTAAAGAGTACCTGTCACCTAACTAAACTTTAATATATTATTCCGTATGTAATTATAAGACACTTTGCTCTTTACTTGCTGTTAAAATTCTCAACAATTATATGTTTTTAATGTGATTGAAAAAAATGGCCCAAAGTGGCTCTGTTCTGTTCCCTACCGCAAGTCAAAAAGCTAGTTTGGTCTCCTCCCAGCCTGGCAGGAGACCAAACTCAGGACATATGGGGCATGGCGAGGCACAGCAATTGCAGGCTTCAGTGACGTTGCGTCTGTTGGGGAATACCCACTTTCTCCTTCTGGGAGCTCACACAATGTGAGCAAGGGGAAAGGTGTGATACAGAGCTTTTTAAAGCTTAGAAAAAAATTTAAGGGCAGGAGGAGTGTTAGTTTAGAAAATATGGTTTGATGACAGGTACTCTTTTAGCATTATATGCTTCCCAATGGTTAACTGCCTATCCCAGCATAAAAGTAGTCGTATACTTAGTCTTTCAACACCAATGCTTTAGTTGGGTCTTATGACCAAAAATTCTAAGTATCCATTAAACTACAAAAACTATACAATGATAACTTATACTCTTAGATTCAATATTCTTAAAGATTATTTAATGAATTTACAAAATATAAGTTTTCAGTGTCCATTTATAGTATATGAAATATTCCTCTCCATGATTTTGTCACAGTAAATGTCATGGAGCAGCGTTCTTTAAATAAAACAAGATTATAAAGCTCTACTGACTTAAATAAGGTCTGTAGCACTGCAGAGTATGAAACCTGATCTGTGTATGAATAGCATTTACAATGTAGCTTTATGCTTTCCTTGGGTTATCAGGCCCTTGCTGACTCATGAGTCCTGAATGAAATTTTCTATTAATGTTGACCTATGGCCCAGCTCTTAGCTTTCTATACATGGAGCAAAGAATTGGTTCCAGGCCCGTATTCCTCATGTTACGAACAGAGCTGTTAATGTAACAATAGCCCGTGTCCTTTGCAAACTCCTTTTCTTATTCTCTATATTTTAAAAGCCAACTTAACATGAATTTTTATAGTTAGGATAATATATTGGGTCATTCAGATGGTCTTCAGTTTCATTTGCAATTTTTAGCATGTTTATAAGTCTGTATAAACTAAAAACTGCTGTGACATAATACAATATGTTTTCTACATCTTGATAACAATAGTGGTGCACAGGATAAAACTGCTGCCTGGATGAGGAAGATGGTTCTATGGTTATCAAAATATAGGACAGTGATGGCAAGTCTTTTTGAGCCCGAGTGCCCAAACCGTAATGTACGCCAACTTTTTTTCCCTCAAAGTGCCAGCACAGCAATTAAATCAGAATACTAAGGTTTAAGTTTAGAACAAACAACTCATACAGTTGCCATAACTAATTAACATCTTGTGTTTTAAAAGAAGAACACAACAACAGAGTTCAATGATCCAAACTTGTTTTTTTTTTATTGATAGTTTATAGTTCCCCCACATTAGGTTGTAGTTCCCCCACATTAGATTGGCAGCACAGTTCCCCCACATTAGGCTGGCAGTATAAGTCCCCGCACATTAGGTTGTAGATCCCCCACATTAGATGCAGTATAGTTCCCCCACATTAGGTTGGCAGTATAGTTCCCCCACATTAGGTGCAGTATAGTTCCCCCCACATTAGGTTGTAGTTCCCCCACATTAGGCTGGCAGTATAAATCCCCCCACATTAGGTTGTAGTTCCCCCACATTAGGTGCAGTATAGTTCCCCACATTAGATGCAGTATAGTTCCCCTAGATTAGGTGCAGTATAGTTCCCCCACATGAGGTGCAGTATAGTCCTCCCCATTAGGTGCAGTATAGTCCCCCACATTAGGTGCAGTATAGTCCCCCACATTAGGTGCAGTATAGTTCCCCCACATTAGGTGCAGTATAGTTCCCCACATTAGGTGCAGTATAGTTCCCCCAGATTAGGTGCAGTAAAGTTCCCCCACATTAGGTGCAGTATAGTTCCCCCACATTAGGTGCAGTATAGTTCCCCCACATTAGGTGAAGTATAGTCCCCAACATTAGATGCAGTATAGTTCCGCCACTTTAGGTGCAGTATAGTTCGCCCACGTTAGGTACAGTATAGCTCCCCCACAGACATGCAGCCTTCAGCCATATACAGTGTATGACTGGAGGCTGTATGCCTGTGTACTGCCCCACTTCAGTGCTCCGTCCACTGCTCCTCCGGTCCGGGGTCACAATCTACTGCTATGGCCTACAGGGGAGCGGTGAAGATGATGTACATACAGGTAACTTACCATGCGTGTGCACATCCTCCTCCTCGCTGCTCTGCTCTGCTTTTGCTATGGGCACACGCATGGGACGTCAGTGACATCCCTGCGTGCGCTACCTCCAGGCTGCCTCTGCATTTTTAAAGTTAACGCGGGGCCGCAGAAAGGTAACTGGGGCATCCTTGTGTCCTAAAGAGGTTTCAGGACACAGGGATGTCCTGAATGGGCTGATGGCAAACTATGGCCGCATGCCCACAGTCAGAACTCCAGATAAAAGCTAAAATTTCAATGTTATACATTCTTAGTTACTCACTTGCACTACAGACTTCAAGTTGTATAGTGTATCCATGTTCTAGTTTCCTATAGACACAAAATATGTACATAACCAGCATTTTATTATTGTTCATGCTGTGTTTTTAAATAAGTTGTAATTTAATAAATACTCTATGAGTGGTTAAGTTGTTTTGCAGGGTTGGGTGCCTTATTACAATAAAACCTGGGAATGCAATAATCATATTCAGTATTTTATCTCTAAGAGACCATCATAACATACCCATTCATTACAGTACATTTCTGTATTACTCATCTAAACAAAAGGCAGATAAAACCATTTTAAATAAACTGGGCGCTTGCTCAGCAATTGTGTTGTGCTGTGCTATGTGCTGTTGTGCTGTGCTCAATGTGTGCATGTCTTTTTTTTTATATTTGGCCACATTTATCATTGTCTTTAAACAGTTTTTTGTGTCTAGAAAAGGCGCACAAAAGGCGCTAGCTGGGATCATTTGTGGTTTACACATTTCTGCTGACTTTGAGTTGCAATCCACTGATTTTGTCAATACACATGATATGGAAAGGTTTTATGAACTGCACTTTTTTGGGGAAAAGGTGCAAAAAAGGCGCAAAGCCACTGAAAAGTCTCTGAAAAATTTCAGAAAATGTGACCTGCACAAAATTTATGATATGCTCCGCGACCATTTAATAAATTTGGTTGTTCTGCACATTACCAGCACACAAAAAAAAGGTGTAGAAAAATGCTTCACTTACACCTACAATGATAAATGCTGGCCATTATGCTTATTAACCACTTAAGGACCAAGGCGTACTTGTATGGGGAATCATTCAGCAGGCACCCCGTGCAAACCCCTGGAGTCAGTCACCCCCCCCCATGTCAGCAATCGCCGCAAATCGAGTTGACCGGTGATCTGCGGCAATTCCGGGTCATACGGGTCTCCGGTGACCTGGAAATTAAAGGGGATCTGGGGCGACTGACCAATACCAGATCGGGTGAGGGGGGGGGGTTAAGTTCAGTTCCCCTGCTCTGCCCACCCACGGTAGTCCGAGCAGAACTGGAGAAAGGCTGTGACCGGCACTGGAGGTCACTTACTGGCGGCGATCGGCGACGGGCAATGATGACGTGCGGCTCCCTGGTGCGGCGATCCTACGAAGACAGGTGAGTTGTTGCCTAGCAACATCTGGAGGGCTACAGTTTGGAGACCACTATACAGTGGTCTCTAAACTGTAGCACTCCAGATGTTGTTAAACTACAAGTCCCAGCATGCCTAGAAAGCTGTTTGGGCATGCTGGGATTTGTAGCTTTGCAAGATTTAGAGGGGTACAGTTTGGAGATCACTGTGCGGTGGTCTCTAAACCGTAGCCCTCAAAATCTTGCAAAACTAAAACTTCCAGCATGCACGAACAGCAAACGGCTGTCTTGCCATGCTGGTAGTTGTAGTTCCGTACTCCTTGCAGGAAACTCACTGTAAACCGGCCTGTGTGATTGTACCCTAAAAACACTACACTGCACTACACTAACACATAATAAAGGGTGAAACATTACATATACACCCCCTTACACTGCCCCCCTCAATAAGAATGAAAAACGTACCACTGACTGTCCAGACATGCTGGGAGTTTAGCAACAGCTGGAGGCACCCTGTTTGGGAATCACTGGTGTAGAATACCCCTATGTCCACCCCTATGCAATCCCTAAGTTAGTCCTCAAATGCGCATGGTGCTCTCTCACTTTCGAGCCCTGTCGTATTTCAAGGAAACAGTTTAGGGCCACATATGGGGTATCTCCGTACTCGGGAGCAATTACATTACAAATTTTGGGGGGCTTTTTCTCCCTTTACCCCTTATGAAAAGGAAAAGTTGGGGTCTACACCAGCCTGTTAGTGTAAAAAAAAAAAAAATTTACACTAACATGCTGGTGTTGCGCCATATTTTTTTATATTCACAAGGAAAAAAAGACCCCCAAAATGTGTAATGCAATTTCTCCTGAGCACGGAAATACCCCATATGTGGGCGTAAAATGCTCTGAGGGCGCACAACAAGGCTCAGGAGTGAGAGCTCACTACATGTACATTTGAGGCGTAAATTGTGGATTTGCACAGGGGTGGCTGATTTTACAGCGGTTCTGACATAAACGGAAAAAATAAATACCCACGTGGGACCCCATTTTCTAAACTACACCCCTCAGGGAATGTAACAAGGGGTATGGTAAGCCGTATCACCCCACAGGTGTTTGACGAATTTTCGTTAAAGTTGGATGGGAAAATGAAAATACATTTTTTTTTTAACTAAAATGCTGGTGTTACCCTAAATGTTTCATTTTCACAAGGGAAAATAGGGAAAAAGCCCCCCAAAATTTGTAACCCCATTTCTTCTGAGTAACAACATACCCCATATGTGGATGTAAAGTGCTCTGCGGGTGAACTACAATGCTTAGAAGAAAAGGAGCGCCATTGGGCTTTTGGAGAGAAAATGTGTCTGGAATTGTAGGCCACGTGTGCTTACAAAGCCCCCATAGTGCCGGAATAATGCACCCCCCCCCAACACACACACGTGACCCCATTTTGAAAATTACACCCCTCACAGAATGTACTAAGGGGTGCAGTGAGCATTTAAACCCCACAGGTGTCTGACAGATTTTTGGAACAGTGGTCAGTAATTTTTCATTTGCACAGCCCACTGTTCCAAAGGTCCACTGTTCTGACACCACGGGGGCTTTGTAAACACACATGGCCCCCAACTTCCATTCTAAACAAATTCTTTCTCCAAAAGCTCAATGCCACTCCTTCTCTTCTAAGCATTGTAGTGAACCAGCAGAGCACCTGATGTCCACACATGGGGTATTTCCATACTCAGAAGAAATGGGGTCACAGATTGGGGGGGGGGCATTTTCACATTTACACATCCGACTTTAACGAAAAGTCGTCAAACGCCTGTGGGATGTTAAGGCTCACTGTACCCCTTATTACGTTCCTTGAGGGGTGTAGTTTCCAAAATAGTTGCCATGTGTTTTTTTTGCTGTTATGTCACCTTAGGGGCTTCCTAAATGTGACATGCCCCCCAAAACCCATTTCAGCAAAATTCTCTCTCCAAAAGCCAAATGTGACTTCTTCTCTTCTGAGCATTGTAGTTGGCCAGCAGAGCACTTGACGTCCACATATGGAGTATTTCCATACTCAGAAGAGATGGGGTTACAAATTTTGGGGGGCATTTTCTCCTATTACCTCTTGTAAAAATTGTAAATTTGGGGGAAAAAACTGAATTTTAGTGAAAATAAAATGTAATTTACACATCCAACTTTAACAAAAAGTCATTATACACCTGTGGCGTGTTAAGGCTCACTGGACCCTTTGTTACGTGCCTTGAGGGGTGTTTTGCTGTTATGGCACCATAGGGGCTTCCTAAATGTGACATGCCCCCCAAATACCATTTCAGCAAAATTCACTCTCCAAAATCCCATTGTCACTCCTTCCCTTCTGAGCCCTCTACTGCGCCCCCCGAACACTTTACATAAATATAAGCCTTACTCAAGAGAAATGGGGATTACAAATTTTGGGGGGATTTTTCTCCTTTTAACCCTTGTAAAAATTAAAAAACTGGGTCTACAAGAACATGCAAGTGAAGATGAAATGAAGATTTTTAATGTTCTCCTTCACTTTGCTGCTATTCCTGTGAAACACCTAAAGGGTTAACAAACTTTCTGAATGTCATTTTGAATACTTTGAGGGGTGCAGTTTTTATAATGGGGTCATTTGTGGGGTATTTCTAATATGAAGGTCCTTCAAAAAAAAATTATTTTCTCCTTCACTTTGCTGCTATTCCTGTGAAACACCTAAAGGGTTAACAAACTTTCTGAATGTCATTTTGAATACTTTGAGTGGTGCAGTTTTTATAATGGGGTCATTTGTGGGGTATTTCTAATATGAAGGTCCTTCAAATCCATTTCAAAACTGAACTGGTCCCTGAAAAATTCAGATTTTGAGAATTTTGTGAAAAATTGGAAAATTGTTGCTGAACTTTGAAGCCCTCTGATGTCTTCCAAAAGTAAAAACATGTCAACTTTATGATGCAAACATAAAGTGGACATATTGTATATGTGAATCAATAGAATATGTCACGAAAAATCTATCTCGGAATCAAATTCATAAGTAAATGCATCCCAGAGTTATTAATGCTTAAAGTGACAGTGGTCAGATGTGCAAAAAATGTTTGGGTCCTTAAGGGGTTAAAAAGTATGTGAAAACAAACACTGAAACAGAACAGTCGGGGCCCATTACATTAACACATGAAGCAGGGTATAGAGGACACTTTGATTGAGACACTCAATAGCAGTAGTGTGTTGGACTTTCTTTGGCCTTCAGAAATGCAGCAGTTAATTATGGCATTGCACTAAGTGTAGAAAGAGCCTATTCTACCTTATCCCAGAGAAGATTATAGGTGGCCGTACACTGATGATAACTGTCAGAACCAACTTTCCCATACCCATGAACGTTTGGCCAAACATTCATGCTTCCTCTGTGTGGAGGTGAGCTGCAGGGACACACCTGACCCTTCTCTCTACCAACATCCTCTATTGGAGAGTTGGGAAGCCGCAATACCCCTTAGACATTTGGACAAACCTGTCGAGGACACCTAGGGACTGTAAAGGCCAGAAAAGCTAGGAAAACTGTCTGCTATGTTCATGGAACTAATGCATGTCTACAGTATCATACATGAATGAGTCCATCCCTCACATATTTGTTTATATTGCACAGCCTGTATAAGTGTTTAATGTTGCTGTACCCTGAAAATAACTCAACACGCAGTCATTAAAGACACCTGCTTCCCATTCACTCTTTAGACCTTGTAACATTATGAGTCACATGACACCGGGGAGGAAAAATGGCTAATTGGGCTGAATTTGGGTGTACTCATTTTGATGTTTTTCTTTATCTAATCCAAAGAGCACCTGGTCAGATCCTTCATTTTAGTCAGTGACAAACCTTGGAAAATCCTGGCTATGGCTGTAAGGACAGAACATTCTGCTCACAACATCTATTCCTTCTAAGGTTACTTTTTGTAATGACATAAAACAAACATTGCAAATTTACATTGGCTCACTGTGCCAACTGGCACCACATGTAAAATGATATGTGCATCACAGGAATGATTGTTCATACATTATACATTAGGAGAGATTAACCAAAATCAGTGTAGAGGAAGAGTGGTGCAGTTGTCCATATCAACTAATCAGATTGCTTCTTTCATTTAAAAAAAATGAAAGAAGCAATCTGATTGGTTATTGGGGCAACTGCACCATCCTTCCTCTACATATTTTTTTGATAAATCTCTCCCATAGACACTACCTTGGAAACACCAATCACACTCAATGGGGGACCTTTATCAATGTTGGTGTAAGGTAGTAAAGATTTTACCTGTATGCTTGGTGTATTGTATGCACAGTTGCTAAAAATTGTACCAAAAAGGTGCACAGGACTTGATAACTTTTGCACAATTATAGAACCCAGTGGGCTGCAGAGATTGGTTTAAGCTTTGTGCTCTAACATCTGACACTTTTGTATGTGTCCTATTAGGTGGTGTAGGTTTGCACAAAACCTGGGGGGGCATTAGGTGCAGGAAGTTTGTACCTTTTTGTAAGAAATAGCATGTTTGTGGCTTTTAACTATCTTGCAATACTATGTTATTTCTTTGAAAAATGATGCTATTATCTATGACCTCAAATAATTGCTATTATACTGTTGCTTTACTCTACTGTACTTGTCATTTGGTGGCTCAGACTTATCTCATCTTGCTATAGGGTACTATGAATCCCGGTTAAACCCCTGCACTGAGCCTAGAGGAACTTGCTATTGTAAGCTTGTGCTACTATAAGAAAACACAGTGGTTATCAGCTCACCCTCAAGTAATCCTGTCTGCGTCTCGAATGGTGTTGGGCTGCACCCAATCAATGACATGTCTATTCTTTCTGCAGAGACCCGTTTTTCTTCTATGTTCACATAGGCAATGTCCGCATGGAAATTTTCCGTGTGGACATTACCCCGACAGCAGAGCACTGGCAGAAGACGACAATGCATTTCTGTGCGGACTACACAGAAAGAATAGACATGTCTATTTTTTCTGCGGACACTGGAATTTGAATTTCTGTGCCAGAAATATGCAGCACGGAAATTCTGGCATGTGAACAGTGCTGCAGAATCTCATTGATATCAATGGGACTCTGTTGCTGCGGAATCTTCATGCGGAATTCTAATGCAAAAATCCGCAAGTAAATTCCATTGTGGGAACATACCCTAATAAGAAAACTATGCCTGGATATGCTCTCATTCAATAACTATTTACAGTTGTCAAATATTATTATATTTCACTAGTTTTTGAGCAAATGTAAAAATATTTGTCACAATGAACACTTGGATGTGACTGTAAAGGGAAACTCAACTTTCCACACTCCACACCTTTTGCATTAGGCTAAAAAGCAAGTCAAGTGCACCCCAAAGCCTATGCACACATTCACACAAAAGTCCTCGCTGCCAGCAGTTGTCATTATTGCCAACAAAATGCAAAAAACTATATTATAATGCACAAGAACACATAGGCACATGCTGTGCTCCTAAGCATCAAACAGGTTAACTTTAAGCATGCTGACATTCAAAGGATTAACACAGCTAGGCTATATTTTTCCTCTTCAAGTTTGTGGGAAGGTTTAGAGCAGCACGGAACAAACATCCTAGTTTAGAGATTTAATATACTAGACCACAGAGCTTAAAAAAGTTTTTCAAACAAAGTAATATAAATACTTCACAAGTAGAAAAAACAGACGTGCATTGGAGCACTCACCTCGGACACCAGGCAATTTCTTTTGAAGGTGCTTTTATTTCATGCTTGTATGATGGCAGAAAAACAGGGAGGTGGATAAAGATGGCAAACAAGCGGGTGGGTGATAGCCGGTGGGTGACGGTCCGTTATCGCGCCTCAAATAACGGATAACGCAATAATGGACCGTCGCCCACCGGCTATCACCCACCCGCTTGTTTGCCATCTTTATCCACCTCCCTGTTTTTCTGCCATCATACAAGCATGAAATAAAAGCGCCTTCAAAAGAAATTGCCTGGTGTCCGAAGTGAGTGCTCCAATGCACGTCTGTTTTTTCTACTTGTGAAGTATTTGAAGTCTATCCAAGCTTGTGTAGCACCACACACACCAAGGATCATTAATGCCGGCTGTACATATACCTGTTTGCATTGACGGGAGTCTCCTCTGCATCAAAGTTATAAACTTATAACAGTGCCAGGTCCATCCCTCCTTCCTTACCAAAGTAATATAAATGACATACTGTCAGGATTCGGCAAGCTGGAGGTGGATCCTCTGTGTCATAGAGGGATTGGCGTGGACCGTGCCGGCGGACCGGTTCTAAGTTGCTACTGGTATTCACCAGAGCCTGCCGCAAAGCAGGATGGTCTTGCAGCGGCGGTAGCAACCAGGTTGTATCCACCGGCAACGGCTCAACCTCTCTGACTGCTGAGATAGGCGCGGTACAAGGGATTAGGCAAGAGCAAGGTCGGACGTAGCAGAAGGTCAGGGCAGGCAGCAAGGATCGTAGTCAGGGGCAACGGCAAGAGGTCTGGAACACTGGCTTGGGACATACAAAGAATGTTTTCACTGGCACAATGGCAACAAGATCCGGCAAGGAAGGGAAGGGGAAGTGAGGTTATATAGGGAAGTGCACAGGTGAACACACTAATTAGAACCAGGCGCCAATCAGTGGCACACCGGCCCTTTAAATCGCACAGAGCCGGCGCGCGCACCCTAGGGAGCGGGGCCGCGCGCACCGGGACAGAACAGATGGGGAACGAGTCTGGTAAGCGGGCCGGGATGTGAATCGCGAGCGGGCGAGTCCCGCATCGCGGATCGCATCCCGGCTAGAGACATTATCGCAGCGCTCCCGGTCAGCGGGTCTGACCGGGGCGCTGCGAACAGGAAAACGCTGCGAGCGCTCCGGGGAGGAGCAGGGACCCGGAGCGCCGGAGCGCTCGGCGTAACAGTACCCCCCCCCCCCTTGGGTCTCCCCCTCTTTTTGGAACCTCAAAATTTGTGAATGAGGTCTTTGTCGAGAATGTTATCCTCGGGTTCCCATGACCTCTCCTCAGGGCCGCAATTCTCCCAATCTACAAGAATTTTTACCTCTGACCGTCTTAGATGCGAGAATTTCTTTAACTGAGAAGACATCTGAGGACCCGGAGACAGGAGTAGGAGCAACAACCTTGGGAGAGAAGCGGTTAAGGATAAGCGGTTTAAGGAGAGAAACATGAAAAGCGTTAGGGATACGGAGAGAAGGGGGAAGATGGAGTTTGTAGGAGACAGGATTGATTTGGCACTTGATTTTAAAGGGTCCAAGATAAGGTGGTCCCAGTTTATAACTGGGGACACGGAAGCGCATATACTTGGCGGAGAGCCACACTTTGTCTCCAGGAACAAAGACAGGAGGAGTTCTTCTTTTTTTGTCGGCATGCTTCTTCATCCGGGATGAAGCCTGTAAGAGGGATTTTTGAGTCTCTTTCCAGATGGTGGAGAAGTCCCGGGTAACCTCATCAACAGCGGGCAAACTAGAAGGCATGGGAGTGGGGAGGGGGGGGAAGAGGGTGACGGCCGTACACCACGAAGAATGGGGATTTAGCAGAGGATTCAGAGATTTTGAAATTGTACGAGAATTCAGCCCAGGGTAGAAGATTGGCCCAATCATCCTGGCGGGAGGAAACAAAATGTAGCAAATAATCACCAAGAACCTGGTTAACTCTCTCTACTTGCCCATTGGATTGGGGATGATAGGAAGACGAGAAATTTAATTTGATTTTGAGTTGATTACAGAGAGCCCTCCAGAATTTCGAGACAAATTGAACGCCTCTATCCGAGACGATATGCGTGGGAAGCCCGTGAAGGCGAAAAATGTGCACAAAAAATTGTTTCGCCAACTGTGGCGCAGAAGGAAGACCTAGAAGTGGAATAAAATGTGCCATCTTGGAGAAACGATCAACGACCACCCAAATTAGGGATCGACCGATTATCGGTATGGCCGATATTATCGGCCGATAATCACGATTTTGGGCATTATCGGTATCTGCAATTATCTTGCCGATAAGCCGATAATGCCCCCCCCCCCGCACCGCCCCCACCGCACCGCAACCGCCACCCCCTCGACCCGCCGCTCGGCACCCCCGACCCACCGCACTGCGTCGCACCCCCCACCGTGATGCTAGGCGGTATACCGGTATGGATTTTTTCCCATACCGCTATACCGGTCAAGCCCCTCCCCCACCCTCCGAGTCAATAAAAAAATGTTACTTACCCGTAATGGGGGTGGTCCGGGCCATCCATCCATCGTTCCTGTAGTGTCCGGGGGCATTCCGGGTGGAGGGTGGTCCGGTCCGGGCTGTCCTTCTTCTCCCACGGTCTTCTTCTCCACTCCGGGCAGGCTCCGGCCTAGTACGCTGCATAGACGCCGCTACGCCGTGACGTCAGGTGCGTCGCTGCGCACGGGCGTCACTGCGCAGCGGCGTCTATGCAGCGTACTAGGCCGGAGCCTGCCCGGAGTGGAGAAGATGACCGCCGGAGAAGAAGGACAGCCCGGACCGGACCACCATCCACCCAGAACGCCCCCGGACACTACAGGAACGATGGATGGATGGCCCGGACCACCCTGACAGGTAAGGGGAGAGAAGTGGGTGGTGGCGGCGGCAGCGGCGGCCTATGGCCCCGCAAAAGCCACTGCAGATCATTGATTTAAAGCGCCCGCTTTAAATCAATGATCTGCAGCGGTGTCGCAGGGGGTTAAATAGCCGATAACTTATACCGGAATATCGGTATAAGTTATCGGTTATCGGCCCTAACCTGCACCGATTATCGGTATCGGCCCTAAAAAAACGATATCGGTCGATCCCTAACCCAAATGACTGTGTTGCCATGGGATAAAGGCAGGTCCGTTATAAAGTCCATGGCAATCTGAGACCATGGTAGCTCAGCGACAGGCAGAGGATGAAGGAGGCCGGCAGGCTTCTGGCGAGGAGTCTTGTCCTGGGCACAGACTGTACAAGCCTGAACAAAATCAGCAACATCTGCTTCCAGGGTAGGCCACCAATAAAATCGAGAGATGAGTTGGATGGACTTTTTGATGCCAGCATGGCCGGCAAGGTGCGAGGAGTGTCCCCAACTGAGAATCTTGAGGCGCTGGCGTGGAGGGACGAAAGTCTTTCCAGGAGGTGTTTTTCTGATGGAAGCTGGGGAAGAGGAGATCAGACAGTCAGGAGGAACAATGTGTTGCAGGGGGGCTTCCATTTCAGAGGCATCAGAGGAACGAGAGAGGGCGTCAGCCCTGATGTTCTTGTCAGCAGGGCGAAAATGAATTTCAAAGTTAAAACGGGCAAAAAACAACGACCATCTAGCCTGGCGTGGGTTCAGCTGTTGGGCAGACTGAAGATAAGAGAGATTCTTATGATCTGTGTATATGATAATTGGGTATTTGGAGCCCTCCAGCAGGTGCCTCCATTCCTCGAGGGCTAGTTTTATGGCCAGCAGTTCTCGATCACCAATGGAGTAATTTTTCTCCGCCGGAGAGAAGGTCCTAGAAAAGAAACCACAAGTAACGTTTAGTGTTGAGCAGCATAGGCCATATTCGAATTCGCGAATATTCGCGAATATATGGACGAATATTCGTCATATATTCGCGAATATTCGCATATTCGTAATACCCTCGTTTTATTTTCGCATGCACGAAAAATCGCATATGCGAAAATTTGCATAAAATAACATAAACGAAAATTCGCATATGCGAACATTAGCATATGCTAATATTCGCATGTGCGAAAATTCGCACGCCAGTTTCATACAGTACTATTAGAGCCTTCTTCACACCAAACAAGCTAGAAGGAGAGAGGGATGATCACTGTGATGTGTACTGTGAAGAAAAAAGAAAAAAAAATACGAATATTCGTAATTACGAATATATAGTGCTATATTCGCGAATATTCGCGAATTCGCGAATATGCGATATTCGCGAATAAAATTCGCTTTGCGAATATTCGCGAGCAACACTAGTAACGTTATGTCCAGAAGAGTTTTTTTGTAGGAGTACAGCTCTGGCTCCCACCGAGGAGGCGTCTACTTCCAGAGAGAAGGGTTTAGATGGATCAGGTCTGGAGAGTACGGGAGCAGAAGAAAAGGCAGTTTTGAGACGGTTAAATGCCTCGTCCGCTTGGGGAGGCCAGGACTTAGGGTTGGCGTTTTTCTTGGTTATGGCCACAATTGGGGCCACAATGGTGGAAAAATTTGGAATAAATTGTCGATAGTAATTGGCAAACCCCAAAAAGCGTTGGATAGCTCGGAGTCCGGAGGGGCGTGGCCAATCTAACAAGGCTGACAGTTTGTCTGGGTCCATTTGAAGTCCCTGGCTGGAGACTAAATATCCTAGGAAGGGAAGAGATTGGCATTCAAAGAGACATTTCTCCATCTTGGCATATAATTGATTGTCACGGAGTCTCTGGAGCACCAGGCGGACATGACGGCGGTGTTCTTCGAGGTTAGAAGAGAAAATCAAAATGTCGTCCAAGTAAACCTCCACACAGGTATATAACAGATCACGAAAAATTTAATTTACAAAGTCCTGGAAGACAGCAGGGGCGTTGCAGAGCCCAAAGGGCATAACCAGATATTCAAAGTGTCCGTCTCTGGTATTAAATGCGGTCTTCCACTCATCCCCTTCCCTGATGCGGATGAGATTATATGCACCTCTTAAATCCAATTTGGTGAAGATGTTAGCGCCACGTAGGCGATCAAATAGTTCCGAGATAAGAGGCAGGGGATAGCGTTTTTTTTTAGTGATCTTATTAAGGCCGTGGTAATCGATGCATGGCCGTAAGGAACCGTATTTTTTGGAGACACCCAGAACCCAGCTCCGGCAGGGGAGGAAGACTTGCGGATGAATCCCCTTTTTAAGTTTTCTTGGATGTAATCCGACATGGCTTGTGTTTCAGGAGCAGACAGAGGATAGATCCTGCCCCGGGGTGGAGTAGTACCAGGAAGGAGATCAATAGGGCAGTCATAAGGCCTGTGAGGAGTTGCCATAGGGGTTTGACTGGCAGGACTGGGGGCAGACGTGAGGCATTTTTTGTGGCAAGAAGCACCCCAGTTCTTGATTTCCCCGGTGGTCCAGTCAAGGGTAGGGGAATGGCGTTGGAGCCAAGGCAATCCGAGAAGAATTTCAGAAGTGCAGTTAGCGAGGACCAGAAATTAAATTTTTTCGTGATGGGGTCCAATGCACATTAATAGGGGTTCTGTGCGGTAACACACAGTACAGTCCAATCTTTCACCATTAACTGAGACAATGTAGAGAGGTCTGGCGAGACTGATCACTGGGATGTTGAACCTGTTAACGAAAGAGGCCAAAAAAATTTTTTCTGCAGATCCAGAATCCAAGAAGGCCACAGCTGAGAAGGAGGAGTTAGAAGAAGAAATCCGCACAGGCACAGTAAGACGTGGAGAAGCAGAGTTCACATCTAGAGCTGTCTCTTTGTGCGGGATCGGAGTGCGTCTTTCCTGACGTGGAGGTCGGATAGGACAATCCTTCAGGAAGTGTTCGGTACTGGCACAGTACAGGCATAGGTTCTCATTGCGGCGGCGTGTCCTCTCTTGTGGTGTCAGGCGAGACCGGTCTACTTGCATAGCCTCCACAGCGGAAGGCACAGGAACAGATTGCAGCAGACCAGAGAAGAGAGGAGCCGGGGAGAGAAACCGCCTAGTGCGAACAAAGTCCATATCCTGACGGAGCTCCTGGCATCTTTCGGAAAAGCGCATGTCAATGCGGGTGGCCAAATGAATAAGTTCATGTAGGTTAGCAGGGATTTCTCGTGCGGCCAGCACATCTTTGATGTTACTGGATAGGCCTTTTTGAAGGTCGCGCAGAGGGCCTCGTTATTCCAAGATAATTCGGAAGCGAGAGTACGAAATTGGATGGCGTACTCGCCTACTGAAGAATTACCCTGGACCAGGTTCAGCAGGGCAGTCTCGGCAGAAGAAGCTCGGGCTGGTTCCTCGAAGACACTTCGAATCTCAGCGAAAAAGGACTGTACGGAGGCAATGACAGGATCATTGCGGTCCCAGAGCGGTGTGGCCCATGACAGGGCCTTCCCAGACAGGAGACTAACCACGAAAGCCTCCTTTGACCGTTCAGTTGGAAATTGGTCCGACATCATCTCCAAATGCAGGGAACATTGCGAGAGAAAACCAAGGCAAAGTTTAGAGTCCCCATCGAACTTGTCCGGCAAAGATAAACGGAGGCTGGATGCGGCCACTCGCTGCGGAGGAGGTGCAGGAGCTGGCAGAGGAGATGGTTGCTTAAGCTGTGGTAGAAGCTGCTGTAGCATAACAGTCAGTTGAGACAGCTGATGGCCTTGTTGCGCTATCTGTTGCGACTGCTGGTCGACAACTGGCAGTGGGACCTCAGCGGAATCCATGGCCGGATCTACTGTCAGGATTCGGCAAGCTGGAGGTGGATCCTCTGTGTCAGAGAGGGATTGGCGTGGACCGTGCCGGCAGACCGGTTCTAAGTTGCTACTGGTATTCACCAGAGCCCGCCGCAAAGCAGGATGGTCTTGCAGCGGCGGTAGCAACCAGGTCGTATCCACCGGCAACGGCTCAACCTCTCTGACTGCTGAGATAGGCGCGGTACAAGGGATTAGGCAAGAGCAAGGTCGGACGTAGCAGAAGGTCAGGGCAGGCAGCAAGGATCATAGTCAGGGGCAATGGCAAGAGGTCTGGAACAATGGCTTGGGACATACAAAGAACGCTTTCACTGGCACAATGGCAACAAGATCCGGCAAGGAAGGGGAAGTGAGGTTATATAGGGAAGTGCACAGGTGAACACACTAATTAGAACCAGGCGCCAATCAGTGCCGCACCGGCCCTTTAAATCGCAGAGAGCCGGCGCGCGCGCCCTAGGGAGCGGGGCCGCGCGCGCCGGGACAGAACAGACGGGGAACGAGTCTGGTAAGCGGGCCGGGATGCGACTCGCGAGTGGGCGCGTCCCGCATCGCGGATCGCATCCCGGCTAGAGACATTATCGCAGCGCTCCCGGTCAGCGGGTCTGACCGGGGCGCTGCGAACAGGAAAACGCTGCGAGCGCTCGGGGGAGGAGCGGGGACCCAGAGCGCTCGGCGTAACACATACGCATATTTTAGCAAAATAGTTATTGAAATAAAAAAGAAAATATAAAATAAAGAATACTAATTAGATTGGCGACAGACAAGGCTGAGGAGACAGCTGATATTAGACTACAATCTTGGTTAAATCACCTTTTTCTAAACCGTGGGGGAGATTTATCAAAACCTGCCGATAGGAAAAGTTGACCAGATTGCTTCTTACATTTTTCAGAGGCCTTTTCAAAAATGAAAGCAGCAATCTGATTGGTTGCTATGGGCAACTCAGCAACTTTTCCTCTGGACAGGTTTTGATAAATCTCCCCCCCCCCCCCCCCAACGTGTGTTTCTTGGTATGAAATTCCTAACCACGACATAGGACGTAAATGAAGGTCCTGATGCAAGATACTTAACGCACCAGGACGTACATTTACGTCCTATTTTCATCCTATTAGCAGCCAGGGACCCACGCGTAATGGCGGACATCAGCATTTGAATCCCCACGGGGATCCGATCATCCAACATGGTGGCTGGGGGTCCCCTCCCATAGCTCTGGCCATCATCCCAGGATCTTTTCCTCTGGTCTGAGATCGAGCAGACCAGAGAAGAAGATCATCGATAATACTGATCAGTGCTATGCCTATGCATAATACTGTTCAGTATATGCAATCTAATGATTGCTATAAATAGGGGTCATAAAAAGTGTAAAAAGAAAAATGTAAAAAAAAGTTTTAAAAAATTTGAAAAAGCCCCTCCCTCAGTAAAAATTTTAATGTACCATTTTTCTAATATTATCATCCGTCCTGCCGACAAGGGGGGCGGGATTGTAATTTTGAATAAATCGGCCTATTTGAAGGAAGCAAATAACATCTTGTCCGATTCTAATTATTATGAGATATTACATTCCGATCCTTCAGCGGATTATTATGCACTTTATTGTAAACTTATCAATAAGGCAGACACCCAAAAAATTCTAAATAAAAAAGAGAAGAGTTTTTTAACTATTAAAACACACCAACTTGCTACATTTTATTACCTACCAAAGGTGCACAAATGTGCCACTGATCCACCCGGTCGCCCGATTATATCGGGGATCGGGTCGATCACTGGCCATTTGTCCCACTATATCAATCTTTTTTTACAACCCCTAGTAACTCAATTACCTACATATCTTAAAGATTCAGCTCAACTCATTCGTGAGTTGAATACTTTACAGATCCCAGAAAATAGCTTTTTCTTAACCCTTGACGTTTCAGCACTTTATTTGAACATTGAAAGCACTTTAGGCACACAGTCAGTTTCCCATTTTTTACAACAGGAGGAGTAATTTAATCCAGAACAAAGTGATTTTATTATTGAAGCGTTTCAATTCATTTTAGATCACAATGCCTTTGATTTTAACAACCAGATTTACCACCAGACTAAAGGCTCTGCGATGGGGACTCGATTCGCCCCAAGTTATGCTAATCTTTTTATGGGGCGTTTCGAGTCCCAATACATCGCACAGCCTGACTTACCTTTTTCTAAATATATTTATTTTTACAGGCGATATATAGATGATTTGTTTTTATTGTGGACCGGCTCGCACATCCAAGCACTAGAATTTGTTTCTACCCTGAACAACAACAATTTGGGTCTTACTTTTACTCCCCATTTTGCTAGCACATCAGTGCAGTTTTTGGACTTAGAAATTTTTATATCTGATCTTGGCCATTTTAAAACTAAAACTTTTTTTAAGCTGGATGTTAACAGCTTTTTAGATGATCACAGTTGTCACTATCCTAAGTGGCTACGTAACGTGCCAAATGGCCAGTACCTGAGAGTTCGTAAGAACTGCACTGATGATGCTGATTTTAAAGTTCAGTCGAAGATTTTACAAAAACATTTCCAGGAGAAAAGTTATTCGAAACAAATTCTGGTGCAAGCTTATAATAAAACAAGAAATCTGAAACAACAACTCATAGAACCAAAAGATAAAGATAAAAACTCAGTGGAACCAATTGAAAATATGATTAAATATAATTTTTTAACTACTTTTAATTGTACCTCTGACATAATAAGAAAACTCTCACTAAATACTGGCCTATTGTAAAAAGGGATCCCATTTTAAAAGATCTGGTACCGGATCAACCTCGCATCACATTCCGAAAACCAATGTCTCTGCATAATTATTTGGCCCCCAGTAAATATAAAGATAAAACTATAGTAAAACATACGATACAAACACAGAAACCAGGGTCCACTAGTTGCAAGAAAAATAGATGTTTATGCTGCACAATCATGCAAGAAAATTGTACTATTTTTAAATCTAATATCACAAATGAATTATTTCATATTAAACAGAATCATAACTGTGATACTAACTATGGAGTTTATTTGTTAGAATGTCCTTGTGGATTACAGTATGTGGGCCGCACCGTTCAGACGGTGCGGTCCCGCATGAACGCACATCGGTTCAACATTAGGAAAAACTTCCTCTTGCATAGTGTGTCACGTCACTTTTCACATAAACACAATAGCAATCCAGATTTACTGAAACGTATCATTATTAATGTTATTCCTACAGATCAGAGAGATCGTTTTCGTAAACTAATCCATAAAGAGTCCTACTGGATCTTTAAATTAAAATGTCTGTAACTGATTTATGTATTCGTATATATTTATATTTTTATATACACTTACTTTTTGTGCTGTCTGTATTGTAGCCCGGTTCATTACTTCCGCCTGTGAGCCGTGATTCTGATGAGAATTTCCGGATTGGCACAGACGGAGAAATCGCCTGCTGTGAGTTGATTACTTCTTTGTTTGTTTTTCGTATAAATATGTTCCTTTGTTAATACTTGCTATGAACTTGAGAAAGACGCCCGTCCTGGTGTCGAAACGCGTTGTTCTGCCAATAAATATATATCGTTATTCACCTTTAACTCCTCATCCTTTCTGCGCCTTTTGAAGTCCCTTGGGAGAATTTGGAGGTTGCTGTATTCGTTACACCTATGTGGGGGCGGGACTGGCTGCCTTTTGGAAACTCTTAACAGGGTTGTGCCTGGCATACTAGCACAACCTACCGGGTAAGCGCTTCCAGTAAACCACTGTGAATACCAACTTGCCCGGTTTCTGCACTATGGAGCGCTTCTCTTTCTTTTGTATTTACCAACTCCTGGACAGTCTGTGGTGTAATGTGGCGTTGGTGGATGGAGCGAGACATGACGTTCCAGATGTGCTCAATCGGATTCAGGTCTGGGGAATGGGTGGGCCAGTCCATAGCATCAATGCCTTCCTCTTGTAGGAACTGCTGAAACACTCCAGCCACATGAGGTCTAGCATTTTCTTGCATTAGGAGGAATCCAGGGCCTACCGCACCAGCAAGGGGTCTGAGGATCTCATGTCAGTAACTAATGGCAGCCAGGCTACCTCTGGCAAGCACATGGAGGGCTGTGCGGCCCCCCATAGAAATGCCACCCAACACCATTACTGACCCACCGCCAAACCGGTCATTCTGAAGGATGTTGCAGGCAGCAGAACGTTCTCCACGGCACCTCCAGCCTGCTGGAGGCCATTTTGCAGGGATATGGCAGTGCTCCTCCTTGCACAAAGGAGGAGGTAGCAGTCCTCCTGCTGGGTTGTTGTCCTCCTATGGCCTCCTCCACGTCTCCTGATGTACTGGCCTGTCTCCTGGTAGCACCTCTATGCTCTGGACACTACGCTGACAGACACAGCTGTGGTGACCTGCGGTGTTGCAATGGTGATGCAGGGTCTGGCGGTATTAACCCTTGATTTGTTGTGATGCCCGGGTGAGGTTTGCTTAGTATAGCCAACCGGCCCCAAAACGGCAGGAAATAAACGGAATATCCACAGCTTGTTTTATGAGATAACTGGAACTTTTACTGAACTTCGTATGCAAACAGTCTTTATAAACATACAGTCTCTCCTGAGGTAGCCGGGATACAGGTTCCTCACAGGCTTTGCTGGGACAAATCATCTTTAGCTTTAAGCAGGCCACTGTGCTACTAATTGTATGGGTTGAGTTGAATAGTAGTTACAAGGATTTAGGAAACAGTGCTTTATAACTCACGGTTTTAGTGCCTGCTGGTTCTTTAGGCTTTGGCCTAGTTGAGATGAATTGAGATATGCTGATTGTGCTTGCTTTGGATTCGGGGGATAAGAGAGTGAATTTACAGACTACAGCCCCTTATATACTACTTAGGTGGCTGGGCTAATCCCATTGGCTGCAAAGCCTGTAGGTCCTGAACCCAGGGAACTCTGGGTACATCACATGACCCAGGAAGGTCCTAAATATCTGTACAACCATTATAATATATCATGTGACCTAGGTAGGTCCTATACATTTGTACACTATACAAAAATACACTTATATGAGGCGACCAAGGGGCAAGCCCTGCAGGAGAGCCCTGTGGAATGGAGGAACTCTAGCTGAGGAGACTTTAGACAGGAAAAGGACAAGGTCCTGTACCGGGACACCACAAACCCCCTTACTTAAGATCAGTCGTCCTCGGGGTAGAGGGACGGAATGGCCATAAGTCCTGAAGCATTAATACAAAGTCCAAGTCTAGGCTGGTAATAATAGAAACAAAGAAAAATATATATAGAGTCTCTGTGCATTTAGGCAATGTCCATACATGCTCTAAAACTGAGATACAAACAAGATTTGTTGGGAGTTGACTCACGAACAGGATGACATTAATCCTTATTCACTAACAGGATGAACAGTATAGGATGAGCATATTTTTATACCTTTGGGTATCTCCATTTTACCTTATTTTATGAGACTATGCATTTACTGACTATGCATAAAATTTTATTATATACTAGCTATAACATCCGTCTATAGCTGAAAATTGTATTGACTTAAGACATTTGATGGATGTCTGACATTTAATCCTGACTGACATATACACTTTTGACTGAAAGCATGTATAATGACGGTAAGGCTTCTACATACTGTGATTAATCTCAATGTTATTATTATTTTTTCATACATTTGATAAAATACCACATATTATTTTCAATTGTTATACATTGGTTGCAGATCGGGTTGCCTGAGGCTTTCTGCCCAATGCCTTAGCTACTAGTGTCTATGGGTACTACACACTTACCCCTAGAACTCTTTGACCTAGATAACAATTAAGCATACTGTTACCTTACTGGATACGTGTATTTTTAGTTAGCTACAGGAATACCTTCTGGCCAGGAAGAGTATCCTGAATACGGAGAGACAAAAGAACATATTAGTGCATGACATGTGTGCATAACAGTGGTATGGACTGATATAGAACATTGTTACAGTCCCTAAGACTTAGTTTATGGTGAGATATACTCATGTACCTATTTTTTTTTGTGAGCATTAGTGTTGCTCGCGAATATTCGCAATGCGAATTTTATTCGCAAATATGCGATATTCGCAAATAAAATTCGCATTGCGAATATAGCACTATATAGCACTATATATTCGCAATTAGGTACACATCACAGTGATCATCCCTCTCTGCTTCCAGCTTGTGTGGTGTAAAGAAGGCTCGAATACTACTGTGTGAGACTGGCGTACGAATTTTTGCAAATGAAAAAATTAGCATATGCTAATTTTCGCATGTGCAGATTTTTGCTTATGCTAATTTTTTGCATATGCATATTTTCGCATATGCGAATTTTAGCGTATGCGAATTTTCACATATTCAAAAATAAAACGCGTATATTACGAATATGCGAATTTAGCGAATATATGACAAATATTCGTCCATATATTCGTGAAATATCGCGAATTCGAATATGGCCTATGCCGCTCAACACTAGTGAGCATAGGTTATTAGTGATGTGTACTGAACTTTATGAATTATGTACTGAATTATTTGTACATTGAATGTTTATGGAGTCAGTCTTGATATCTGATTGGTATGTTTCCTTGTTAGGCGCTAGTGAAGGGTGGCATTTATTGTTACTCCCAGAGGAGCTGGGAGGGCACCTTGAAGTAAACACTATAACACCTGGAAGAGGTATATACACCATATTTTTTTCCCGTACAGGAACTTTATACTTCTGTACAATAATACTATTTACATTGTTAACATTTTATGTAACCCAACATTTTATTTGTTTGAAATAAGAAGGTTACTTGTCAGCAGCACAACACTCGAGATATCCAGGTTATATTTACCTGCTGTTTAGGTGCAACTTTGTGTGCACAAACATACAGTGGTCCCTCAAGTTACAATATTAATTGGTTCCATGATGACCATTGTATGTTGAAACCATTGTATGTTGAGACCATAACTCTATGGAAACCTGGTATTTGGTTCTGAAGCCACCAAAATGTCAAACATTAGTAGATAACTAAGACAGGTAAAGCAAGTCCTTACATATAAAAGTAAGAAAAAGCAGCTAGGAGCTGTAAATCACTATCTATGTTGAGGACAGGAGCATCTTCAGGGTCCTGTACAGTACACACAGTGTCCTAAAAAAAGTAAATTGGAGCCACCCTTACCTGGTGTCCAAAGGAGCAGCTAACCCTGGCACAGGTAAAGAGTAGTACAGAACATGTAGTACCACCCTGTACTGTAGGGAGGCGCTACCAGACAGGAATTCAGTGCATGCACTTCAGTGATACATGTGTTTTACCAGTGAAAGTCCATTCTGATTGGTCAGTTCTTCCAGCCATTGACATGTTTCACAGATCTGGACTGTCCATAGCATTGTATGTTGAGTCTGGTTTCAAGTTACAATGGTCCAGAAAAGACCATTGTATGTTGAAAATATTGTATGTTGAGGCCATTGTAAGTTGAGGGATCACTGTATATTATTATTATATTATTTACATAAATTGCCATGCAAGGCTCAACAGTCCACCCACATTAGGAGTCCTGAATAAAACACGGCTAAGCCGGGTGCCGGGTACAAACTTACTAGGATCTCCTTGGGCAGGGAGTCTCTCGGCCAGGGTCCGGGCACAAACTTATGATGGTTATGTTGCTTAACAGGTGAACTTCTTGGCATTGTCCTGCCAGGTACTTCATCTTGGAACTGGTTACAGAACTGTAAAATCTGCAGCAAAATAAAGGTACTGGTGTACCACATAGTCCATATAGGGACTCTAGCTGAGGGGACTTTAGACAGGGATAGGACAAGGTCCTGTACCGGGACACCATGCAGCAAATCATCTTGCCACAGCTCACATTGATGTGCCATCCTGGATGAGCTGCACTACCTGAGCCACTTGTGTGGGTTGTTAGCTCCGTTTCATGCTACCACTAGAGTGAAAGCACCACCAGCATTTGAAAGTGACCAAAACATCAGCCAGGAAGCAAAGGAACTGAGAAGTGGTTTGTGGTCACCACCTGCAGAACCACTCCTTTATTGGGGGGTGTCTTGCTAATTGCCTATAATTCACACCTGTTGTTTGTTCCATTTGCACAACAGCATGTGAAATTGATTGTCAATCAGTGTTGCTTCCTGAGTGGACAGTATGATTTCACAGAAGTGTGATTGACTTGGAGTTACATTGTGTTGTTTAACTTGTCCCTTTATTTCTTTTGAGCAGAGTATATTAGGCTACAAAAACAAGTGTGTAGTTTTGGCTGGCCTTTCACAGTAACTGGCCAAAAAAAATTTCTCTTTAGCTCTCACTCTTCTGTAGTATACAGCAGCTGATAACTACTAGGGGGGGGGGGTTAAGATTTTTTAATAGAAGTAATTAACAAATCTGTTTAATTTTATGGCACCAGTTGATCTGAATTTTTTTTTTCCCACCGGAGTTCCCCTTTAAGGGATAAGCTTACCCCTCCTCTCTCCACTGAGGACACATAAACATTTGGCCACGCTAAACATTCATGTGTATGGAGAAATCGGGACTGATAACTGTTAGTCCGAAGTGGGAGCCACCACGCCCCCTCTATATATCTCTATGGGAGGGGGCGTGGCGGATCCTGCTTCTGGCGGGGGCCGTGTCGAGACGCACCACTCTGTGGGAGAACCGGTGTGAGGTGCAGAACTGCGACCGATGCAATTTTACGTCGCTGTTCGGAGATTTCAGAACATACAGTGAGGGAAGGGGGAAGGCAGAGCTGAGCAGGATGCAGTTCTGCACCTCCCTCACCCTGTATACAGGAACTTCCTCGCCCCTCCCTCAGGAGGAGGACGTAGATTCTCCCAGCCCCGCTCCTGGACAGAGATTTTGACAGATGTGATAATCTATGTCCAGGAGACTGTGAGAATCCCTCTCCTGCCGAGGGAGGTGCACAGCCCCCTGGACGTAGATTTGAACAATGGCTCAGTGACACAATCACAAGTAGAGCTTTTTACAGCCCTGCTCCTGGATGTAGATTTTCACAGCTGTCAAAATCTCCATCCAGGAGCGGGCTGTGAGAATCTACGTCCTCCTCCTGAGGTAGGGGGCAGGGAGAGAGTTGTGTATGGGGCCTAGGGAGGTGCAGAACTGCATCCTGCCCATCTCTGCCCTAAAATTGCACAAGGCGCAGTTCTGCACCTCACACCGGGGCTCCATGCAGACCCACAGCCCTTGCGATCTAAAGTATGTTTTTCTGTACTTATAGGCATGGGACTTGTCCTTTAAAGGGGTATTCCAGGATTTTTTTTATTTTACTATGCTACAGGGGCTGTAAGGTTAGTGTAGTTCATAATATAGTGTCTGTACCTGTCTTGATGGCTGGTCTCGCATTTTTATATGATCTTTGCTCTGGATGTTAATTTTTAACAGCATACAAAATTATTCCTATCTCAGGTATTCCCAGGATGCAGGTGGGATAGTGGTTCCGGCCTGCCATCTTCACCGGGGGGCCTCTTCTCCACGCTTCGGGCCCGGAATAGAGGCGTTGCCTTGACGACGACGCAGAGGGACGTTGGTAATGAACGTACCTCTGCGTCGTCGTCAATGCAACGTGACTATTCTGGGCGCAAAGCGCGGAGAAGAGGCCCCCCCGATGAAGATGGCAGCCCGGAACCACTATCCCACCGGACGACATCCCCACCGGACAGTCCTGCAGCACCGGACCCGCGCCGAGCGGAGATGAGTACAGAACTAAAGGGGGTGAGAGGGGCTGGATGATGTCGAAGGCCGCAGTGGTCTTCAACCTGCGGACCTCTAGAGGTTTCAAAACTACAACTCCCAGCAAGCACGGACAGCCGATGGCTGCCCGGGCTTGCTGGGAGTTGTAGTTTTGAAACCTCTGGAGGTCCGCAGGTTGAAGACCACTGAGGGCAGAGAGTTCACTCGAGTATAAGCCGAGGGGGGTGTTTTCAGCACGAAAAATCGTGCTGAAAAACTCGGCTTATACACGAGTATATACGGTATACGTTTGTTAGGTAGGCAGGAAAAGCATTTGCTAGGTAGGTAATATATTTGGTTGGTAGGTGGGTGGCCACGCTACATTTGGTAGGTAGGCCCTCAGTCCAGTGTTTTCCAAACAGGCTTTGGCTGTTTGGGCATGCTGAGAGTTGTAGTTTTGCAACAGCTGGAGGCACTCAGGTTGGGAAACACTGGACTAAGGGCCCAACTACCCACCAAAATGCCACCTTCTGCTGCAAAACTCTAACTTCCAGCTTAAGACTGTCCGAGCATGCTGGGAGTTGTAGTTTTGCAACAGATGGAGAGACAATGTTTCGAAAACACTGCCGTAGTTAGTGTTTCCCAACCTGGGGGCCTCCAGCTGTTGCAAAACTACAGCTCCCAGCATGCACAGACAGTCTTAAGCTGGGAGTTAGAGTTTTTCAACAGCTGGAGGCACCCAGGTTGGAAAACAATGGACTAAGGACCTACCTACCAAACCTGAGTGTCTCCAGCTGTTGCAGAACTATAACTCCCAGCATGTCTGGACAGCTAAAGACTGTCAGGGGAATGCTGGGAGTTGTAGTTTTGCAACAGCTGGAAGTCCCTAGGTTGGAAAATACTGACTAAGGCAGTGTTTTCAAAACAGTGTCTCTCCAGGTGGTCCAAAACTACAACTCCCAGCATTCCCGGACAGTCTCTAGCTGTCAAGGCATGCTGGAAGTTATAGTTTTGCAACAGCTGGAGGCACACTTATTTGTAAACACTGGTGTAACACTGGAGGCACACTGATTTGTAAAACTGGTGCTGAAACAATGATGACACTGAGCGCACCGTGATTCACTGACCTGCAGGAAAAGCAGAAGGCGGCGAACAGAGAACGGGACACCAATATTGGAGCAACGGGGGAGCATAGACAGTTGAGTTAGTTTCTTTTGGAATAATTTTCATCCCTGGCACAGTGGATAAAACTAAAATAAAATACTAAAAAAGCCAGCAAGAAGAAGTAAAACGTCCGTCTTTATTCAGGGTTCTTCCTTAAAAGCCTTCACGGTAGCAGACAAACCGTGAACATATCAAAAATATAAAATATTGCACAAACAGAGGGGGGTCCCAAGCATGGCTGACGCGTTTCTGATCTATCGATCCTTACTCATAGCCTGTAGATCCTCAAATGAGGCACCCTTATATACTCCAGGGCATTTTCCCCATTCCCACAGGAAGGGGAGGGACAGGTCCACATCACATGTGAACGTGATTAAAACAAAAACATGGGACCAAACACAAATAAATTATTCGGAGACATGTCAGTAATGTAATATTAAATCTGTTTTGCTATTTAGACCATGGGGTTGAATGCAATTCAAAAGATAAATCCACATGATTTCCCTATTGTGGAGGGATCGAATATGGTCACCTCCCCTTTTATTTAGGGTCACCTTCTCAATGCCTGAGAACCTGAGGGAAGTGGTGTCTGAATTATGACATATTAGAAAATGTTTAGATATGTTAGAAATGTTCGAGCTTAAAGGGCCAGCAGCATGTCTAATGTGCTCTTGCATGCGTTTTTTAAGGGACCTTTTGGTGGAACCCACATATGTTAAGTGACATTGTGTGCACATGATTTTATATAAAACAAAAGTGCTATCACAGTTTATAAAGTTGTGAATGACATGGCATTTGCCATCCACCGTACCTTCTATTTTCTGGCATTTTTCAGCAAAGGGACATACCACACACCGTGATTTACCGCACTTGTGGAAGCCCTTGGTGCTAATCCACTGGGTGGTAACACTAGCCGTGTCCACCATACTGGGGACAAGGCGATTGGATAGAGTAGGTGCCCGCCTCGCTGCAAATCTCACACCTGACTTTATAATCTCCCCTACCGTGGGATCTGTTGATAGCAAAGGTAAGTGTTTAATTACAATGCGTTTGATGTCATTACATTCTGGACTGTACGTGGTGACAAATGTAGGACAATCTTGTGATTCAGTTGGTTGCTTACTTGTAAAAAGGGATTTTCGATCCATAGGATCCACTCTCGACCGAGCTTTTTTCAAGAGCCATCCAGGGTAACCTCGAGCCGCCAGGCGTGTGCATGCTGCATCAGCTTCCCTGCGGTACACCTCGGCGGAAGAACTGTTCCGCTTAATTCGTATAAGTTCCCCTACTGGTATGGCTCTTACCGTTTGTTTGGAATGGCATGAATTCGCCCTTAAGATGTATTGCCTGATATCTTTTTTCTGTAAGGATCAACCTCAATTTTATTTGTATCAGGGTTGCCACGTAATATGACATCCAAAAAGGGGGTTTCACTTTTACACCATGTGTGGGTAAACGTAAGATTGAACCGATTATTATTGATATATGTCATGAATGCATCAACGGTCAGATGGTCAGACGACCAAATGATGACCACATCGTCTACATACCTCCCATACCATGCGAGGCATGTGGAAAATGGATTGGTGTCAGAAAAAATTAACTGCTCCTCCCACCAAAAAACAAAAAGCTTAGCCCGAGCTGGTGATGACTTTGCTCCCATTGAAGCACCCGTGCGCTGCAAATAAAAATTGTTACCAAACATAAAATAATTGTGTTTTAACACAAAATCTACCACCTCAATAATGTAATGTCTCAAATCCACAGAATATTTAGAAAATCTCATCAGTATATCCGAGATAGCTGATAATGCCAGGTTTTGCGGAATACTGGAATAGAGCGATTCAATGTCGCAAGTAAGCCACGACAGAGAATCGCTCCATGTGAATTCATCCATGATTTTTAGCCAGTGCTTAGTGTCCTTGATATAACTTGGGCATTGCATAACCAGAGGTTGCAGTACTGAGTCCAACCACTCGCATAGGTGTTCGTTATGGGATCCGATCCCCGCCACGATCGGACGCATCGGCGGCGGGAATCGGTCCTTATGCAGCTTGGGTAGCGAGTGGAAGATAGGAATAATTGGAGCAGGCACGAAAATATAATCCACTTCTTTTTGGGTCAAAATAGATCTGGCTTTCCCCTCTTCCAACAGAGTCAACAGTTCTTTTTTAAAAGGTTCAGTGGGATCCCCACAAAGTTTAAGGTAAGTTTTATCATCAGATAGTAGATTTTCATTTAAATTGATATACAGTCCCGTGTCCATACATACTACCGAGCCGCCTTTATCGGCGGATCGGATCGTCAAATTTTTGTTTTTCTTTAATTTCTTTATGGCAGCAGCCTCCTTTTTATTCAAATTAGGACATTACTTTTGATTGTAGATTAACCAAATCTTTCATGATAAGGTCCTGGAACCAATCAAAAATTGCTGGTCTGGTCTGTATGGGGTAAAAATTTAGGTTTTTAGTGGAGAAGGTATGTGCAGTATTCACTTCATCACAAATAGATATCCCACTATTTTCAAGGAGACAGAGATCTCTAAAAGCAATTTGTTCTGCTAACGTATGCATTAGTGGTAAATCAGGGTTTATAGAAAGTTGAGGTGGGTCCGATGGTTCATCAGCATTTTCCACAAAAAAATGTTTCTTAACTGTTAAAGTTCTCACAAATTTATTTATATCCCAAATTGTCCGATAAACATCAAAATGATGTGTAGGAGAGAAACCCAGTCCTTTCCACAGGACCGAGGTTTCTTCATCTGTAATGATTTGTGCAGAAATGTTAATGACTTGAAAATCCTCTTTTATTACTTTTTCCGTTTGTCCTTGTTACGCTCCGAAGCTCTTCTTCCTATGTTTTCTGCCACCGCGTCTTCCTTGTTTTTTGACTGTCTTCTCGCATTGCGATTCTTGTGAGTGTTCACATATTGCGGTTCTGAGTCCCCGCTAGTGTCCGTGGTATCTGAACAATCTGAATTTTCAGTAAACTCCTGGTCAGAAGAACTAAATTCACATGGAGCGATTCTCTGTCGTGGCTTACTTGCGACATTGAATCACTCTATTCCAGTATTCCGCAAAACCTGGCATTATCAGCTATCTCGGATATACTGATGAGATTTTCTAAATATTCTGTGGATTTGAGACATTTCATTATTGAGGTGGTAGATTTTGTGTTAAAACACAATTATTTTATGTTTGGTAACAATTTTTATTTGCAGCGCACGGGTGCTTCAATGGGAGCAAAGTCATCACCAGCTCGGGCTAACCTTTTTGTTTTTTGGTGGGAGGAGCAGTATATTTTTTCTGACACCAATCCATTTTCCACATGCCTCGCATGGTATGGAAGGTATGTATCCGATGTGTTCATCATTTGGTCGTCCAACCATCTGACCGTTGATGCATTCATGACATATATCAATAATAATCAGTTCAATCTTAAAGGGGTATTCCAGGCAAAAACTTTTTTATATATATCAACTGGCTCCAGAAAGTTAAACAGATTTGTAAATTACTTCTATTAAAAAATCTTAACCCTTTCAGTACTTATGAGCTTCTGAAGTTAAGGTTGTTATTTTCTGTCTATGTGCTCTCTGATGACACCTGTCTCGGGAAACGCCCAGTTTAGAAGACGTTTGCTATGGGGATTTGCTTCTAAACTGGGCGTTGCCCGAGACAAGTGTCATCAGAGAGGACTTAGATAGAAAAAAACAACCTTAACTTCAGAAGGTTATAAGTACTGAAAGGATTAAGATTTTTTAATAGAAGTAATTTACAAATCTGTTTAACTTTCTGGAGCCAGTTGATATATAAAAAAAGTTTTGGCCTGGAATACCCTTTTAAGTCACAGGATGCCCTTGGTCCTAGTAGAGTTAAAAGGTCAAAAGATTAAAATATATAAACTAAGAAGACACTGTGAAGTACGGGGATATACTCGGCAGGCCTGGAGAAATATTTTTCTAAAAGATGTTTTTATGTACTTGATGTATTTCTAGGTGTATACTAACATATATATATATATATATATATATATGTCAAAGAAGAAAGCAGCACTCCTAAAAGTAGGTGCCTCCAGCTAGGATCCGGGTCCAGGATCCTGCACACGTAGTTCCAAGGAAAATGCTGTGGCACTCAAGGTATGGTGAAAAAATGAAAACTATTTATTCATCCCAAATGTGCAAAGAGCAACGTTTCAATGGTCTCACACCATCATTATCAAGTGGCTTGATGTGTGAGACCATTGAAACGTTGCTCTTTGCACATTTGGGATGAATAAATCGTTTTCATTTTTTCACCATACCTTGAGTGCCACAGCATTTTCCTTGGAACTATATATATATATATATATATATATATATATATATATATATACACACAAATCAAAAAATATGTTGCAGTCTCTTGTAATACCTTTTTTATTGGACTAACAGAATTTTGTAGAGACAAGCTTTCAGGATTCCTCCCTTTATCAAGTCCAATAGTCAAGGACTAATGATCAAAGGACTTTATAAATTATCAGGGAGGAATCCCAAAAGTTTGTCTCTACAAAATTCTGTTAGTCCAATAAAAAAGGTATTACAATCTGCATCACTGGACTAATATGGCTACTCACATTTACTATACAGATATACACATACCTGAAGATGGTTTAGAACCCTGTGATGTCACACATGCTTGTGATGATGTCACCGTAAGCTGTACAAGGAGGTGCGCGCCGGCTGCAGTCTCTTCAGTGTGTTTTGCATTCACAACCTGTGGTGCAAAGTGTTTGTTAGAGAGTTTCTATTTGCGATAGAGAATTCAAGATTTTGACCGTTCCTTGTCTGAAGAGAGAACCACAAGGTAAGTCTCAGCCTCTTCTATTCATACATACACAGGGCTTTTTGTTTGACAGTTTTTTTTTATTGCTGTTGCTTTTTTTTTTAGCAAATTAATTTCCAAAAGAAATAACAAAAGTTATATTTCTCATAGCATTGTGACAATACTTGGCTTAGGCATTAAACATAATAAAACGCACAGATAGTATCATGACCAGAGCTTTTTCTTGCAAAACTGCTAAAATGCAATTATGCCCAAAAAAGCCCCCAAGAAAAAGAGTCCTAATTCATGAAGTTGAAGTCTATGAGAAAGATTTGGTGGTGTAGTAAAAGAATAACAGAAAGATTAGGGCAGAAATATAATAGTATATAATAGAATTCTGTGTGTACTAACAATAGAAATACTCCGGGTACTCCGAAAGGGAAAATTTTCAAATCAACTAGTGGCAGAAAGTCATATAGGGGATGGATAGATCCCAATGAGGTGGGGTAGGTTCATTATTAGTAAATGTATATAGCAGGATAGCCCAATTGTATCTACAGTATGAAGTTCACATGGCCCAGTGACCATACAGCCAAGCCCTTATAATCCGCCATTACTAGGACAGATTCAGGGTTATCAGATATTACTATGACCGGAGAGGTTCAGGTTTATCAGATATTACTAGGACCGGACAGGTTCAGGGTTATCAGATATTACTAGGACCGGACAGGTTCAGGGTTATCAGATATTACTAGGACCGGACAGGTTCAGGGTTATCAGATATTACTAGGACCGGACAGGTTCAGGGTTATCAGATATTACTAGGACCGGACAGGTTCAGGGTTATCAGATATTACTAGGACCGGACAGGTTCAGGGTTATCAGATATTACTAGGACCGGACAGGTTCAGGGTTATCAGATATTACTAGGACCGGACAGGTTCAGGGTTATCAGATATTAGTAGAACAGGACAGGTTCAGGGTTATCAGATATTACTAGGACTGGACAGGTTCAGGGTTATCAGATATTACTAGGACCGGACAGGTTTAGGGTTATCAGTTATTACTAGGACCGGACAGGTTCAGGGTTATCAGACATTACTAGGACCGGACAGGTTCAGGGTTATCAGATATTACTAGGACCGGACAGGTTCAGGGTTATCAGATATTACTAGGACCGGACAGGTTCAGGGTTATCAGATATTACTATGACCGGAGAGGTTCAGGTTTATCAGATATTACTAGGACCGGACAGGTTCAGGGTTATCAGATATTACTAGGACCGGACAGGTTCAGGGTTATCAGATATTACTAGGACCGGACAGGTTCAGGGTTATCAGATATTACTAGGACCGGACAGGTTCAGGGTTATCAGATATTACTAGGACCGGACAGGTTCAGGGTTATCAGACATTGGTAACCTCAGGGAAGACGTCTCCATATAAAACACTTATAGAGAAGCGTCTTCTTCTGAGGCTGCGATGGTCTTAGTGTTATCTTGTGGTTCTGTGCTGGACATTTCTGCTCTGTATGAAGGATCTATTGTATAATGACAGGAATGATGACTAGTTGTCTAATGTGTTCACTTATCTCTCTCTCTCTAGTGTTTTCAGGCTCTGACCTGTGACCATGGCCTCTCCACAAGACCCATTGCTGAAGGAGGAGGAAGAAGCAATGGAGGACCATAGTGATATGGATGTAGAAAAGGGCGATATCCCTGAGAGGCAGAACCTACCATCTCTAAGCGTGATGTCCACCGCACGTTCCATCATCACCGTAGTGATCCTCGCCTTTGTTAATTTGCTCATCTATGCAAATCGCTCCAGCGTGGCGGGGGTGCTGCCTTATATACAGAAAGCATATGACACCAATGCTAGTCTGTCCGGCTTATTGAATACATTGTTCATTGGAAGCTACGTGCTGGTCGCACCAATTGCCGGATATTTGGGTGACCACTGTAATAAGAAATATACTGTTTGCGCAGGAGTCATCGTTTGGCTGAGCATGACACTTATCCTGTCATTCATCCCTGACGGGTATTTCCTGCTCTTCCTGCTGACAAGTGGACTGGTTGGAGCCGGAGAGGCGACTTTCTGCACCATCGCCCCCTCCATCATTGCAGACCTTTTTACAAGTGACCAGCGGACCCGCATGCTGAACGTGTTTTACTCCGTCATACCTGTAGGCTGCGGACTAGGATACATCATCGGGCCCAAAGTGACTGATGCAGCAAGGGGTGATTGGCACTGGGCATTTCGGGTCACCCCTGGCCTGGGCCTCATAGCTGTGGCTTTGTTGATTTTGGTCACAAAGGAGCTTCCAAGAACGACTACAAACGGGAAGAAGAACAACAAATCCCAGAAGTTTGCCAAATGGGCGACAGATCTGAAAAAACTATTTAAAAATCGAAGCTTCATGTTAACCACCATGGGATCGACGGCTGTATCCTTCATAGTGGGAGCCATAGGTGTATGGGGTCCGTCATACCTGACCCACGCACGAACACTCCTACAAGAGAAGGACCCTTGCCGTGCTGAACCGTGTGACTATCACGACATCCTAATATTTGGTGTGGTTACAGTCGTTTCCGGCATTCTGGGAGTTGTAGCAGGGACGGAGATAAGTAAAAGATATCGCAAATCCAACCCAAGGGCGGACCCGCTTGTGTGTGGATGCGCGATGATGCTCTCCGCCCCTTTTCTTCTGTTGGCATTGACTTTTGGCAACATCAGCCTCGTTGCCACCAACATCTTCATCTTCATTGGAGAGACGCTTCTGTCAGTAAATTTCACCCTCATATCTGACATTATACTAAAAGTAGTAACTCCGTGGAGGAGATCTTCAGCCCTGGCCGTGCAGATGACAATCTATCACCTCCTAGGTGACGCCGGCAGCCCGTACCTCATCGGCTTGATATCTGACACCTACGAACGAGGATATGCCAAATCCCCTCTTCTGAAATACCGCAGCCTGGAGTATGCCCTCATGACCTGCACCATAATGGCAGTCATCGGAGGGGCCTTCTTCATGGCCACGGCCCTATATATAGAGAGGGACGAAAAAGAAGCAGAGATGGAATCAGAACCTCCGTCATCCTCCTCCTTCTCACTGCTTCCTGCCGATGAGGACCGCGCTTCAGACTGAGGAAAAGTCATTGCTTACCTTTATCTCGTTTACTTCATTAAAAAAAAATTAAGAAAAAAATAACTGCATTTGTTCTATGTTCCCCTTTACCCCTTATTCTCTACCCAGGGGCGGACACAGACAGCAGAGGGCCCTTGTGCAAAGAATGTGCCTGTGCCCCCCCCCCCAAAACATCAATTGTTCAGCACCCCCCCTCCATGTGTCACTTACTCAGGTGGACCCCCATATGTCACTTGCTGTATAAGTTTCTAATTATTTATTAAGGCCTCCCATATGCCGCAGCTCATTCAAGCCCCCCACATTAGGTAGCATAGATTCCCAACATTAGGTAGCATAGATTCCCCACATTAGGTAGCATAGTTTCCTCATATTAGGTAGCATAGTTTCCCCACATTAGGTAGCATAGATTCCCTACATTAGGTAGCAGTTTGCCCACATTAGGTAGCATAGTTTGCCCACATTAGGTAGCATAGTTTCCCCAAATTAGGTAGCATAGTTTCCCCACAATAGGTAGCACAGATTCCCCACATTAGGTAACATAGTTTCCCCACATGAGGTAGCATAGTTTCCCCACATTAGGTAGCACAGATTCCCCACATTAGGTAACATAGTTTCCCCACATTAGGTAGCATAGTTTCCCCACATTAGGTAGCACAGATTCCCCACATCAGGTAACATAGTTTCCCCACATTAGGTAACATAGTTTCCCCACATTAGGTAGCATAGTTTGCCCACATTAGGTAGCACAGATTCCCCACATTAGGTAACATAGTTTCCCCACATTAGGTAGCATAGTTTCCCCACATTAGGTAGCACAGATTCCCCACATTAGGTAACATAGTTTCCCCACATTAGGTAGCATAGCTTCCCCACATTAGGTAGCATACTTTCCCCACATTAGGTAGCATAGTTTCCTCACATTAGGTAGCACAGATTCCCCACATTAGGTAACATAGTTTCCCCACATTAGGTAGCATATATTCCTCACATTAGGTAGCCATAGCCCCCCCAAACACACAGACAGACACAGACACACACAGAGACACACTTACCTGCCCTGCACAGCGCTTCTCCTCTCTGGCAGCGGCCTGACGAGTGACGTCACTGACGTCCTCCTGAGCGGGTCTGCAGAAGTACGTCACTTGTGCGACGTCCCTCGTCAGACCCCGGTCGGCCGGAGGCTGACTCACTGTCTAAAGTGCCTGCTGCGCTATTATACCCCGCAGCTGCTTTAGAACAGTGAGCAGCGGCGGCGCCAACCCTACCATGAACCTACTAGGCACAAAAAAAAAAGGGGGCAGCAAAATGCCGCCCCTGAAAAGTGCCACCTGGGACTTATGGTCCCACCGGGTCGCATGGTAGGGCCGACCTGAGGCGGCTCTAGACTTTGTGAGGCCTTAGGCGAAACTTGAACATGAGGCCCTGCTTTATTTTCTGCTGAAATTACATGGTGGTCCGGCTGTGAGATGGTTATACTGTGAAATCAATGTGTATTATCCCTGTACTGTGACATCACTGTTTATTATCTCTGTACTGTGCCATCACTCTGTGTATTATCCCTGTAATGTGCCATCACTGTGTATTATCCCTGTACTGTGACGTCACTGTGTATTATCTCTGTACTGTGCCATCACTCTGTGTATTATCCCTGTACTGTGACATCACTCTGTGTATTATCCCTGTAATGTGACATCACTATGTATTATCCCTGTACTGTGACATCACTCTGTATATTATCCCTGTACTGTGACATCACTCTGTATATTATCCCTGTACTCTGACATCACTGTGTGTATTATCCCTGTACTGTGACATCACTGTGTATTATCCCTGCACTGTGACATCACTCAGTATATTATCCCTGTACTGTGACATAACTCTGTGTATTATCTCTGTACTGTGACATCACTCTGTGTATTATCCCTGTACTGTGACATCACTGTGAATTATTCCTGTACTGTGACATCACTGTGTATTATTCCTGTACTGTGACATCACTGTGTATTATTCCTGTACTGTGACATCACTGTGTATTATTCCTGTACTGTGACATCACTGTGTGTATTATCTCTGTACTGTCACATCACTGTATATTATCCCTGTACTGTGACATCACTGTGTATTATCCCTGTACTGTGACGTCACTGTGTATTATCCCTGTACTATGACAACACTGTGTATATTATCCCTCCCTGTACTGTGACATCACTGTGTGTATTATCTCTGTACTGTGACATCACTGTGTATTATCCCTGTACTGTGACATCACTGTGTGTATTATCTCTGTACTGTGACATCACTGTGTGTATTATCTCTGTACTGTGACATCACTGTGTATTATCCCTGTACTGTGACATCACTGTGTATTATCCCTGTACTGTGACATCACTGTGTATTATCCCTGTACTGTGACATCACTGTGTGCATTATCCCTGTACTGTGACATCACTGTGTATATTATCCCTGTACTGTGACATCACTGTGTGTATTATCCCTGTACTGTGACATCACTGTGTGTATTATCCCTGTACTGTGACATCACTGTGTGTATTATCCCTGTACTGTGACATCACTGTGTATATTATCTCTGAACTATAACATCACTGTGTGTTATCTCTATACTGCAACATCACTGTTGATACTTACACTGCACTGTGACATCACTGTATATATTATGCCTGTATACCCTAATGCCACTGTACATAATTACCTTGCACTGCGAGTGACAATACAGGGTAAATATGCACAGTGACATCACAGTTCAGAGTTAATATAAACAGTAATGTCTCTGTACAGGGACAATAAACAGTTTTGCCACTACAGGGTTAATAAACGCAGTGTTGTCACAGTAGAGGGTAACTATACAGTGATGTCATTGTACCGGGAAAATCTACACAGTGAAGTCAGCATTCAAAAATAATAAACTGTGATGTCACTACAGGGTTGTTATACACAGTGACATCAAATTACAGGATGAAGCACAGTGATGTCACAGTTTATTATGAAGCACAGTGATGTCACAGTTTATTATGAAGCACGGTGATGTCACAGTTTATTATGAAGCACGGTGATGTCACAGTTTATTATGAAGCACAGTGATGTCACAGTTTATTATGAAGCACAGTGATGTCACAGTTTATTATGAAGCACAGTGATGTCACAGTTTATTATGAAGCACAGTGATGTCACAGTTTATTATGAAGCACAGTGATGTCACAGTTTATTATGAAGCACAGTGATGTCAGTTTATTATGAAGCACAGTGATGTCACAGTTTATGATGAAGCACGGTGATGTCACAGTTTATGATGAAGCACAGTGATGTCACAGTTTATTATGAAGCACAGTGATGTCACGGTTTATTATGAAGCACAGTGATGTCACAGTTTATTATGAAGCACAGTGATGTCACAGTTTATTATGAAGCACAGTGATGTCACAGTTTATTATGAAGCACAGTGATGTCACAGTTTATTATGAAGCACAGTGATGTCAGTTTATTATGAAGCACGGTGATGTCACAGTTTATGATGAAGCACGGTGATGTCACAGTTTATTATGAAGCACAGTGATGTCAGAGTTTATTATGAAGCACAGTGATGTCACAGTTTATTATGAAGCACAGTGATGTCACAGTTTATTATGAAGCACAGTGATGTCACAGTTTATTATGAAGCACATTGATGTCAGTTTATTATTAAACACAGTGATGTCACAGTTTATTATGAAGCACAGTGATGTCACAGTTTATTATGAAGCACAGTGATGTCAGTTTATTATGAAGCACAGTGATGTCACAGTTTATTATGAAGCACAGTGATGTCAGTTTATTATGAAGCACAGTGATGTCACAGTCTATTATGAAGCACAGTGATGTCACAGTTTATTATGAAGCACAGTGATGTCACAGTTTATTATGAAGCACAGTGATGTCACCGTTTATTATGAAGCACAGTGATGTCACAGTTTATGATGAAGCACAGTGATGTCACAGTTTATGATGAAGCACAGTGATGTCACAGTTTATGATGAAGCACAGTGATGTCACAAAACATCAATTGTTCAGCACCCCCCCTCCATGTGTCACTTACTCAGGTGGACCCCCATATGTCACTTGCTGTATAAGTTTCTAATTATTTATTAAGGCCTCCCATATGCCGCAGCTCATTCAAGCCCCCCACATTAGGTAGCATAGATTCCCAACATTAGGTAGCATAGATTCCCCACATTAGGTAGCATAGTTTCCTCATATTAGGTAGCATAGTTTCCCCACATTAGGTAGCATAGATTCCCTACATTAGGTAGCAGTTTGCCCACATTAGGTAGCATAGTTTGCCCACATTAGGTAGCATAGTTTCCCCAAATTAGGTAGCATAGTTTCCCCACAATAGGTAGCACAGATTCCCCACATTAGGTAACATAGTTTCCCCACATGAGGTAGCATAGTTTCCCCACATTAGGTAGCACAGATTCCCCACATTAGGTAACATAGTTTCCCCACATTAGGTAGCATAGTTTCCCCACATTAGGTAGCACAGATTCCCCACATCAGGTAACATAGTTTCCCCACATTAGGTAACATAGTTTCCCCACATTAGGTAGCATAGTTTGCCCACATTAGGTAGCACAGATTCCCCACATTAGGTAACATAGTTTCCCCACATTAGGTAGCATAGTTTCCCCACATTAGGTAGCACAGATTCCCCACATTAGGTAACATAGTTTCCCCACATTAGGTAGCATAGCTTCCCCACATTAGGTAGCATACTTTCCCCACATTAGGTAGCATAGTTTCCTCACATTAGGTAGCACAGATTCCCCACATTAGGTAACATAGTTTCCCCACATTAGGTAGCATATATTCCTCACATTAGGTAGCCATAGCCCCCCCAAACACACAGACAGACACAGACACACACAGAGACACACTTACCTGCCCTGCACAGCGCTTCTCCTCTCTGGCAGCGGCCTGACGAGTGACGTCACTGACGTCCTCCTGAGCGGGTCTGCAGAAGTACGTCACTTGTGCGACGTCCCTCGTCAGACCCCGGTCGGCCGGAGGCTGACTCACTGTCTAAAGTGCCTGCTGCGCTATTATACCCCGCAGCTGCTTTAGAACAGTGAGCAGCGGCGGCGCCAACCCTACCATGAACCTACTAGGCACAAAAAAAAAAGGGGGCAGCAAAATGCCGCCCCTGAAAAGTGCCACCTGGGACTTATGGTCCCACCGGGTCGCATGGTAGGGCCGACCTGAGGCGGCTCTAGACTTTGTGAGGCCTTAGGCGAAACTTGAACATGAGGCCCTGCTTTATTTTCTGCTGAAATTACATGGTGGTCCGGCTGTGAGATGGTTATACTGTGAAATCAATGTGTATTATCCCTGTACTGTGACATCACTGTTTATTATCTCTGTACTGTGCCATCACTCTGTGTATTATCCCTGTAATGTGCCATCACTGTGTATTATCCCTGTACTGTGACGTCACTGTGTATTATCTCTGTACTGTGCCATCACTCTGTGTATTATCCCTGTACTGTGACATCACTCTGTGTATTATCCCTGTAATGTGACATCACTATGTATTATCCCTGTACTGTGACATCACTCTGTATATTATCCCTGTACTGTGACATCACTCTGTATATTATCCCTGTACTCTGACATCACTGTGTGTATTATCCCTGTACTGTGACATCACTGTGTATTATCCCTGCACTGTGACATCACTCAGTATATTATCCCTGTACTGTGACATAACTCTGTGTATTATCTCTGTACTGTGACATCACTCTGTGTATTATCCCTGTACTGTGACATCACTGTGAATTATTCCTGTACTGTGACATCACTGTGTATTATTCCTGTACTGTGACATCACTGTGTATTATTCCTGTACTGTGACATCACTGTGTATTATTCCTGTACTGTGACATCACTGTGTGTATTATCTCTGTACTGTCACATCACTGTATATTATCCCTGTACTGTGACATCACTGTGTATTATCCCTGTACTGTGACGTCACTGTGTATTATCCCTGTACTATGACAACACTGTGTATATTATCCCTCCCTGTACTGTGACATCACTGTGTGTATTATCTCTGTACTGTGACATCACTGTGTATTATCCCTGTACTGTGACATCACTGTGTGTATTATCTCTGTACTGTGACATCACTGTGTGTATTATCTCTGTACTGTGACATCACTGTGTATTATCCCTGTACTGTGACATCACTGTGTATTATCCCTGTACTGTGACATCACTGTGTATTATCCCTGTACTGTGACATCACTGTGTGCATTATCCCTGTACTGTGACATCACTGTGTATATTATCCCTGTACTGTGACATCACTGTGTGTATTATCCCTGTACTGTGACATCACTGTGTGTATTATCCCTGTACTGTGACATCACTGTGTGTATTATCCCTGTACTGTGACATCACTGTGTATATTATCTCTGAACTATAACATCACTGTGTGTTATCTCTATACTGCAACATCACTGTTGATACTTACACTGCACTGTGACATCACTGTATATATTATGCCTGTATACCCTAATGCCACTGTACATAATTACCTTGCACTGCGAGTGACAATACAGGGTAAATATGCACAGTGACATCACAGTTCAGAGTTAATATAAACAGTAATGTCTCTGTACAGGGACAATAAACAGTTTTGCCACTACAGGGTTAATAAACGCAGTGTTGTCACAGTAGAGGGTAACTATACAGTGATGTCATTGTACCGGGAAAATCTACACAGTGAAGTCAGCATTCAAAAATAATAAACTGTGATGTCACTACAGGGTTGTTATACACAGTGACATCAAATTACAGGATGAAGCACAGTGATGTCACAGTTTATTATGAAGCACAGTGATGTCACAGTTTATTATGAAGCACGGTGATGTCACAGTTTATTATGAAGCACGGTGATGTCACAGTTTATTATGAAGCACAGTGATGTCACAGTTTATTATGAAGCACAGTGATGTCACAGTTTATTATGAAGCACAGTGATGTCACAGTTTATTATGAAGCACAGTGATGTCACAGTTTATTATGAAGCACAGTGATGTCACAGTTTATTATGAAGCACAGTGATGTCAGTTTATTATGAAGCACAGTGATGTCACAGTTTATGATGAAGCACGGTGATGTCACAGTTTATGATGAAGCACAGTGATGTCACAGTTTATTATGAAGCACAGTGATGTCACGGTTTATTATGAAGCACAGTGATGTCACAGTTTATTATGAAGCACAGTGATGTCACAGTTTATTATGAAGCACAGTGATGTCACAGTTTATTATGAAGCACAGTGATGTCACAGTTTATTATGAAGCACAGTGATGTCAGTTTATTATGAAGCACGGTGATGTCACAGTTTATGATGAAGCACGGTGATGTCACAGTTTATTATGAAGCACAGTGATGTCAGAGTTTATTATGAAGCACAGTGATGTCACAGTTTATTATGAAGCACAGTGATGTCACAGTTTATTATGAAGCACAGTGATGTCACAGTTTATTATGAAGCACATTGATGTCAGTTTATTATTAAACACAGTGATGTCACAGTTTATTATGAAGCACAGTGATGTCACAGTTTATTATGAAGCACAGTGATGTCAGTTTATTATGAAGCACAGTGATGTCACAGTTTATTATGAAGCACAGTGATGTCAGTTTATTATGAAGCACAGTGATGTCACAGTCTATTATGAAGCACAGTGATGTCACAGTTTATTATGAAGCACAGTGATGTCACAGTTTATTATGAAGCACAGTGATGTCACCGTTTATTATGAAGCACAGTGATGTCACAGTTTATGATGAAGCACAGTGATGTCACAGTTTATGATGAAGCACAGTGATGTCACAGTTTATGATGAAGCACAGTGATGTCACAGTTTATTATGAAGCACAGTGATGTCACAGTTTATTATGAAGCACAGTGATGTCACAGTTTATTATGAAGCACAGTGATGTCACAGTTTATTATGAAGCACAGTGATGTCACAGTTTATTATGAAGCACAGTGATGTCACAGTTTATTATGAAGCACAGTGATGTCACAGTTTATTATGAAGCACAGTGATGTCACAGTTTATTATGAAGCACAGTGATGTCACAGTTTATGATGAAGCACAGTGATGTCACAGTTTATTATGAAGCACAGTGATGTCACAGTTTATTATGAAGCACAGTTATGTCACAGTTTATTATGAAGCACAGTGATGTCACAGTCTATTATGAAGCACGGTGATGTCACAGTTTATTATGAAGCACAGTGATGTCACAGATTATTATGAAGCACAGTGATGTCACAGTGACTACAGAATGTACAACTGTACGTATGATGAAGATGGCGGGATGCTATCGAAACGTCACACATACATGGGGGAATAAAACACTTTGTTTTTGCCCCTTATCTGGGAGTGCCGCTGGATCTTTAGTTTTGTAGATAGATAGATAGATGATATATAGATAGATAGATAGATATAGATATGAGATAGATAGATGATAGATATGAGATAGATCTACAGATAGATAGATACATAGATAGATATGAGATATGAGACAGATAGATCAGTGTATCCCAACCAGGGGGCCTCTAGCTATTCCAAAACGACAACTCCCAGCATGTCTTTGGCTTTATGAGCATACTGGGAGTTGTAGTTTTGCAACAGCTGGAGGCCCCCTGGTTGGGAAACACTGCTCTATCTATCTATCTATCTATCTATCAATCATCTATCTATCCATCTATCTCCTATCTATCTATCTATCTATATCATATCTATCTATATCATATCTATCATCTATCTATCTATCATCTATTAATCTATCTTTCTATCTATCTCATATCTATCTATATATCATCTATCTATCTATCTTTCATCTATCTCTCATCTATCTGAGATAGATAGATATGAGATAGATAGATATGAGATAGATAGATAGATATGAGATAGATAGATAGATAGATAGATATGAGATAGATAGATAGATAGATATGAGATAGATGGATAGATAGATTTAAAAAAAAAAACTCCAGAAGAGCAGCACAACAAAATGAAGAAAACCAATGCAATGGTGCACGCTGGGTGTGGACCTTGGTGAGAGGTTCACTTGTACTAGAAAAAAGCAAGAGACCAGCAGCACCCAGAAAAATTACTGCAAAAAAGGTGGAGATTTATTGCATTATCCCAGTGTACAAAAGAAGCGACGTTTCAGCGACCTCTCGTCACCGTTATCAAGGAGCTTGTATACTGGGATAATGCAATAAATCTCCATCTTTTTTGCACTAATTTTTCTGTGTGCTTCTGGTCTCTTGATTTTTTTTTTTTTGGATAGATAGCTAATAGATAGATGATTGATATAGATCAGTGTTTCCCAACTAGGGGGGCCTCCAGCTGTTGCAAAACTACAACTCATAAAGCTCATAAAGCCAAAGGAATGCTGGGAGTTGTAGTTTTGCAACAGCTGGAGGCCCCCTGGTTGGGAAACTGATCTATCTATCTATATCATATAAATTTATTTATATCATATCCATCTATCTATATCATATCCATCTATCTCCTATCTATCTGTCTATGTCATATCTATCTATCTATCATCTATCCATCTATCTGTCTATATCATATCTATCTATCATCTATCTATCTATATCATATCTATGTATCTATCATCTATCTATCGATCTGTCTATCATCTATCTATCCATCTATTTATGTATCTTTCTATATATCATCTCTCTATCTATATATCATCTATTTATCTATCTTTCTATCTATCTCATATCTATATCTATATCTATATATATATATATATAGATTAGTTAGGAGTAGCCGTATTAGTCCAGTGATGCAAAAAGCAAAATCATCGGTAGTTGCAGTATCTTGTAATACCTTTTTTATTGGACTAACAAGATTTTGTAGAGACAAGCTTTCGGGATTCCTCCCTTTATCAAGTCATAAGCATTTCTGAGCTCACAAGGAGAAAACACAGGTTCTATCTCACAAAATATGCAGGGGTTAAAACAACATTAGTGGAGAATGGACATTAAGTTGGGCCATAAATTGTATAGCAATAGGACGATAGATACAGATAAGGATGAGGGGGTGAGGGGGGGCTGGAGAGCAGAGGTGAGAATAGTGGTTACGCTGGACAGACAATTTTACTACAGAACCATAGACTGAAGATAAGACTAGACAGGGGAGGGGGAGCAGGGGTGTAATTGTGTTAGAGCAGGGAGAGGGTAGAGAGTTTAGCAAAGGTTATAGGAAATTTTGATAATGGGATAAGAAGCTTAAATCCACATTAAGTCCTCTGTTCTTGGAGTCATAAAGAACTATCATTTTGGCTTCAAATGTCTTTCTTTCCTGGGTGTTCTTGAAGTTTCCTTTCAGGATCTTGATTTTGAGGTCCTGTAGGGAGTGACCTGTTTGAGTGAAGTGGTGTCCAACTGGGGTGCAATAGTCCTTTTCTCTATGGTTGTTGATGGACGATCTGTGGAGGTTCATCCTTTTATTGAGTGGCTGACTGGTCTCACCAATGTAACATCCCAGGTCACACTTGGTGCATTGTATCATGTAGACTACATTCTCTGTGGTGCAGGAGTATTGTCCCTTCATGTTGTATGTCTTGTTGTTGTGGGAGGCCTCAGAATTTGTGCAGATGTGTTGACAGAGTTTACAGCGCGGTTTGTTGCAGGGTTTGGTCCCATTGTCTGTATCTGATGTTTCTGTGGGTAGTTTCCTATTGACCAGCTTTTGTTTTAAGTTGGGTGGTTGTCTGAAGGCCAAGATGGGTGGTTCAGGAAAGATTTGCTTTAACACCTCATCTTCTGCTAGTATTGGCTGCAGGTCCTTGATGATTTTGCGTATTTCCTCAAGGGTGGGATTGTATGTGGCTACCAGTGGTATGCGTGATGAGGTTTGTTTCTCTCTGTATTGCAGCAGGTGTTCACGTGGTGTTTGAAGAGCAGAGTGGATTTTCTTATGGATGGTCCTTGGTTTGTAACCTTTTTGCTTAAATTTCTCAGCTAGCGTTTGTAGATGTGTGTCTCTGTCATCAGGGTTGGAGCAGATGCGGTGGTACCTGATGGCTTGGCTGTATATTATGCCTTTCTTGGTGTGGGACGGATGGGAACTTGAATTGTGTAGATAGCTGGATCGGTCTGTGGGTTTTCTGTATACAGATGTCTGTATTGTGTCCTTGTTTATAGTTACAGTGGTGTCCAGAAAGTTTACACTTTCTGTAGAGAAGTCCATTTTGAGTTTGATGGATGGATTAAATGTGTTGAAGGCCTCATGAAATTGTTTGAGTTTATCCTCTCCTTCAGTCCAAACAATGAAAATATCATCAATGTATCTGTAGTATCTGTAGGGTTTGTGAATTTGGGTATTCAGGAATCGCTCTTCAAGGTCAGCCATGAACAGATTGGCATATTGTGGTGCCATCTTGGTCCCCATAGCAGTTCCCATCGTCTGTAGGTATATTTCATTGTTGAAGCTGAAGTAGTTGTGTGTGAGAATGAATTCTATAAGTTTGGTGATGATCTGAGGGCTGTATTTCTGATTGTTCCTCTCCTCCCAGACCCACAATCAGAAATACAGCCCTCAGATCATCACCAAACTTATAGAATTCATTCTCACACACAACTACTTCAGCTTCAACAATGAAATATACCTACAGACGATGGGAACTGCTATGGGGACCAAGATGGCACCACAATATGCCAATCTGTTCATGGCTGACCTTGAAGAGCGATTCCTGAATACCCAAATTCACAAACCCTACAGATACTACAGATACATTGATGATATTTTCATTGTTTGGACTGAAGGAGAGGATAAACTCAAACAATTTCATGAGGCCTTCAACACATTTAATCCATCCATCAAACTCAAAATGGACTTCTCTACAGAAAGTGTAAACTTTCTGGACACCACTGTAACTATAAACAAGGACACAATACAGACATCTGTATACAGAAAACCCACAGACCGATCCAGCTATCTACACAATTCAAGTTCCCATCCGTCCCACACCAAGAAAGGCATAATATACAGCCAAGCCATCAGGTACCACCGCATCTGCTCCAACCCTGATGACAGAGACACACATCTACAAACGCTAGCTGAGAAATTTAAGCAAAAAGGTTACAAACCAAGGACCATCCATAAGAAAATCCACTCTGCTCTTCAAACACCACGTGAACACCTGCTGCAATACAGAGAGAAACAAACCTCATCACGCATACCACTGGTAGCCACATACAATCCCACCCTTGAGGAAATACGCAAAATCATCAAGGACCTGCAGCCAATACTAGCAGAAGATGAGGTGTTAAAGCAAATCTTTCCTGAACCACCCATCTTGGCCTTCAGACAACCACCCAACTTAAAACAAAAGCTGGTCAATAGGAAACTACCCACAGAAACATCAGATACAGACAATGGGACCAAACCCTGCAACAAACCGCGCTGTAAACTCTGTCAACACATCTGCACAAATTCTGAGGCCTCCCACAACAACAAGGCATACAACATGAAGGGACAATACTCCTGCACCACAGAGAATGTAGTCTACATGATACAATGCACCAAGTGTGACCTGGGATGTTACATTGGTGAGACCAGTCAGCCACTCAATAAAAGGATGAACCTCCACAGATCGTCCATCAACAACCATAGAGAAAAGGACTATTGCACCCCAGTTGGACACCACTTCACTCAAACAGGTCACTCCCTACAGGACCTCAAAATCAAGATCCTGAAAGGAAACTTCAAGAACACCCAGGAAAGAAAGACATTTGAAGCCAAAATGATAGTTCTTTATGACTCCAAGAACAGAGGACTTAATGTGGATTTAAGCTTCTTATCCCATTATCAAAATTTCCTATAACCTTTGCTAAACTCTCTACCCTCTCCCTGCTCTAACACCATCACACCCCTGCTCCCCCTCCCTGTCTAGTCTTATCTTCAGTCTATGGCTCTATAGTAAAATTGTCTGTCCAGCGTAACCACTATTCTCACCTCTGCTCTCCAGCCCCCCCCCCCCTCCTCATCCTTATCTGTATCTATCGTCCTATTGCTATACAATTTATGGCCCAACTTAATGTCCATTCTCCACTAATGTTGTTTTAACCCCTGCATATTTTGTGAGATAGAACCTGTGTTTTCTCCTTGTGAGCTCAGAAATGCTTATGACTTGATAAAGGGAGGAATCCCGAAAGCTTGTCTCTACAAAATCTTGTTAGTCCAATAAAAAAGGTATTACAAGATACTGCAACTACCGATGATTTTGCTTTTTATATATATATATATATATATATATATATATATATATATATGTGTGTGTATCTATCTATATATCATCCATCTACCTATCTATCTCTCATATCTATTTATCTATCTATCTATCTCTCATCTATCTGAGTTAGATAGATAGATATGAGATAGATAGATAGATAGATAGATAGATAGATATGAGGATAGATAGATAGATAGATAGATAGATATGAGGATAGATAGATAGATATGAGTAAGATAGATAGATGCATAGATAGATGGATGGATGGATAGATATGAGATAGATAGATAGATAGATAGATAGATAGCTAGATAGATAGATAGGAGATAGATATATAATAGATTGATAGATAGATCAGTGTTTTCCAACCTGGGGGCCTCCAGCTGTTGCAAAACTACAACTCCCAGTATGCTCATTAAGCCAAAGGAATGCTGGGAGTTGTAGTTTTGCAACAGCTGGAGCCCCCCTGGTTGGGAAACACTGAACTACCTCCCACTGTCTCCTACAACTTTCCCCCTCTCCCCCAAGCAAGTTACTTACTTTAAAAGGGCAGCATCAGCAGTGGGCACTGGGCAGGTAAGTCTTCCCCACTGGTGGTGTCCGGGCCTGTATACACACAGCGGGCCTGCTCCACAAGGTCCAGCATACAGGGGAGTGAGAGAGGGGGAGGAGCTTCCTGTCTGCTCTTCCCAGTCTGCATAGCGCGGCCCCTGCGTGGTGACAGGGCTGCTGGCTGAAGATTCATTTAAAAAAAGGATGGCGGAGTAGATGGCTCCAGGGGGCGGGGGGTGCAGCGGGGGCTCGGGCCCCTTACTGGTGTCCATGAGAGCTGCTGGTGACCTACTGCTGCTAGGGGGGGGCAATCATGATGTAGGGGGGCCCTCCGTGGCCCCCTCTGGCCCCCCTAACCGCCGCCCCCCCCCCCCCCCCCCCCAGAGATGCCACTGGCTGCAGGGGTGGTTGAACGCAGCGTCCATCCGGGTGCTGTCAAACTTGCTGTGGTCGGGGAGTATGCGGTGGTATGTGGCCTAATGCTCGCCTCTGGGGCCGGACCTGGAGAGAGCAGCGGGCCCCCTCTCACGCTGGGCCCCTGTGCAGCTGAACCGGCTGCACAGGCGATATGTCCGCCCCTGGCCGCTATTCCATGCATCCACTACTCTCTCAGTAAAGTAATACTTCCTGATATTACTGCATAAACCTTTACCCCTCTAGTTTAAAAGTTTGTCCTCTTGTGGTAGTTTTTCTTCTTTTAACTCCTTGGGGACGGAGCCCATTATAACCCTAGGGACGGGAGCATTTTTTGTAATTCTGACCACTGTCACTTTAAACATTAATAACTGTCAGGATTCGGCAGGCTGGAGGTGGATCCTCTGTGTCAGAGAGGGATTGGTGTGGACCGTGTCGGTGGAACGGTTCTAAGTTGCTACTGGTATTCACCAGAGCCCGCCACAAAGCAGGATGGTCTTGCAGCGGCGGTAGCAACCAGGTCGTATCCACCGGCAACGGCTCAACCTCACTGACTGCTGAGATAGGCGCCGTACAAGGGATTAGACAAGAGCAGGGTCGGACGTAGCAGAAGGTCAGGGCAGGCAGCAAGGATCGTAGTCAGGGGCAACGGCAAGAGGACTGGAACACAGGCTAGGGATACACAAGGAACGCTTTCACTGGCACAATGGCAACAAGATCCGGCAAGGAAGTGCAGGGGAAGTGAGGTAATATAGGGAAGTGCACAGGTGGACACACTAATTAAAAACCATGCGCCAATCAGTGGCGCACCGGCCCTTTAAATCGCAAAGAACCGGCGCGCACGCCCTAGGGAGCGGGGCCGCGCGCGCCAGAACAGCACAGACGGGGAGCGAATCTGGTAAGCGGGTCGGGATGCGCACCGCGAGCAGACGCGTCCCGCATCGCGAATCGCATCCCGGCTAGGGACATTATCGCAGCGCACCCGGTCAGCGGGTCTGACCGGGGCGCTGCGAACAGGAGAACGCTGTGAGCGCTCCGGGGAGGAGCGGGGACCCGGAGTGCTCAGCGTAACAGTACCCCCCCCCCTTGGGTCTCCTCCTCTTTTTAGAAACTTAAAATTTGTAGATAAGGTCCGAGTAAAGGATGTTGTCCTCGGGTTCCCATGACCTCTCCTCCGGGCCGCAATTCTCCGAATCTACAAGAATTTTTTTTTTACCTCTGACCGTCTTGGATGCCAGAATTTCTTTAACTGAGAAGACATCTGAGGACCCTGAGACAGGAGTAGGAGCAACAACCTTAGGAGAGAAGCGGTTAAGGATAAGTGGTTTAAGAGAGAGAGACATGAAAAGCATTGGGAATACGGAGAGAAGGAGGAAGAAGGAGTTTGTAGGAGACAGGGTTGATTTGGCATTTGATTTTAAAAGGTCCAAGATAACGTAGTCCCAGTTTATAACTGGGGACACGTAAGCGGATATACTTGGTGGAGAGCCACACTTTGTCTCCAGGAGAAAAGACAGGAGGAGTTCTTCTTTTTTTGTCAATTAGTACAAAAAGAGGGGGGCTCACCAAATCATACAATGGGTGCTACTGCTCAGTAAGCAAAAAACTTGCTATACAAGGGTAAGGATTACTGTAAAGAGTGCACACCACAAGATCAATACTCATATATATAACAAATTTTATTAGGTATCACATAAAAAATGCAAAAAAGACAAAAAGGGGTAAAATCACTTAAAAAGCTCTCACTCAAGCAACCTCTACAACATGGGAGAGGGGCCATGAACCCCCTTCTCACCAAAGTCCCGTCTTTTTTTGTCGGCATGTTTCTTCATCCGGGATGAGGCCTGTATGAGAGATTCTTGAGTTTCTTTCCAGATGGTGGAGAAGTCCCGAGTCACCTCATCAACAGCGGGCAAACCAGAAGACGTGGGAGTGGGGAGGGGGGGAAGAGGGTGACAGCCGTACACCACAAAGAATGGGGATTTAGCGGAGGACTCAGAGACTTTGAAATTGTACGAGAATTCGGCCCATGGTAGGAGATCGGCCCAGTCATCCTGGCGGGAGGAAACAAAGTGTCGCAAATAGTCACCAAGAAACTAATTAACTCTCTCCACTTGCCCATTGGATTGGGGATGATAGGAAGACGAGAAATTCAATTTGATTTTAAGCTAACAACAAAAAACGTGGTCTCAAATGGCTGGAAGTGCTCAACCCCAAATGCGGTTGTGCATTTATACTGGGGGAGCAGATCCTGCCCTTGTAGTCCGTTGCTAGGGGCAATCCCCAGCATAAAAATGCATACAATGGGGGATGCCTGCAGCGGACTACAAGTGCCACAATAGAATCCTACACCAGATAAACGGTGTGGATATGTAACAATTAGAATACAATACAAGAATATGGGTGCACTACTGTGGTAGATGTAAACAATACATTGGCTATCCCTCAACACTGATGTTAAAATTGAGACATTCGCCAGTGTATCCTTATATGAAGGACACACCAGAGCCCGCACACCAACGCCAAGGTTTCTCAATTTGGTGCGAGACCTAACGCTAGTCCTACCTGTGCTTGATAAACAGAACAGGGGCCAGTGGGCAATTACGGCAGCATTTGGCTGGCTCACAACTTCCTTCCAGATACCCTCCAGTGTTACTACGCACACATGCAATGGGAGGAGGGAGGCAAGCTGCAAGCCACACCTGAGTTGGCTATTATGGGTGCCTGGCCTCACAGGTGCTACCTTAATGCTGCCTGGTAGATATTCAAGGCGCATTAATATTGGAGTTTACACACCTCCAAATTTAAAATTTAAACAAACAACAAAAAACGTGGTCTCAAATGGCTGGAAGTGCTCAACCCCAAATGCGGTTGTGCATTTATACTGGGGGAGCAGATCCTGCCCTTGTAGTCCGTTGCTAGGGGCAATCCCCAGCATAAAAATGCATACAATGGGGGATGCCTGCAGCGGACTACAAGTGCCACAATAGAATCCTACACCAGATAAACGGTGTGGATATGTAACAATTAGAATACAATACAAGAATATGGGTGCACTACTGTGGTAGATATAAACAATACATTGGCTATCCCTCAACACTGATGTTAAAATTGAGACATTCGCCAGTGTATCCTTATATGAAGGACACACCAGAGCCCGCACACCAACGCCAAGGTTTCTCAATTTGGTGCGTAGTAACACTGGAGGGTATCTGGAAGGAAGTTGTGAGCCAGCCGAATGCTGCCGTAATTGCCCACTGGCCCCTGTTCTGTTTATCAAGCACAGGTAGGACTAGCGTTAGGTCTCGCACCAAATTGAGAAACCTTGGCGTTGGTGTGCGGGCTCTGGTGTGTCCTTCATATAAGGATACACTGGCGAATGTCTCAATTTTAACATCAGTGTTGAGGGATAGCCAATGTATTGTTTACATCTACCACAGTAGTGCACCCATATTCTTGTATTGATTTTAAGCTGATTACAGAGGGCCCTCCAGAATTTCGACACAAATTGAACGCCTCTATCCGAGACGATATGCGTAGGAAGCCCGTGAAGGCGAAAAATGTGCACAAAAAATTGTTTCGCCAACTGTGGCACAGAAGGAAGACCTGGAAGAGGAATAAAATGTGCCATCTTGGAGAAACGATCAACGACCACCCAAATAACTGTGTTGCCATGGGATAAAGGTAAGTCTGTAATAAAGTCCATAGCAATCTGAGACCATGGTAGCTCAGGAACAGGCAGAGGATGAAGGAGACCGGCAGGCTTCTGGCGAGGAGTCTTGTCCCGGGCACAGACTGTACAAGCCCGAACAAAATCAGCAACATCTGCTTCCAGGGTAGGCCACCAATAAAAACGAGAGATGAGCTGGACGGATTTTTTGATGCCAGCATGGCCGGCGAGATGTGAGGAGTGTCCCCACCTGAGAATCCTGAGGCGCTGGCGTGGAGGAACGAAGGTCTTTCCAGGAGGAGTTTGTCTGATGGAAGATGGGGAAGCAGAGATCATACAGTCAGGAGGAATAATGTGTTGCAGGGAGGCTTCCATTTCAGAGGCATCCGAGGAACGAGAGAGTTAATGTTCTTGTCAGCGGGGCGAAAATGAATCTCAAAGTTAAAACGGGCAAAGAACAACGACCACCTAGCCTGGCGAGGGTTCAGCCGTTGGGCAGACTGAAGAGAAGAGAGATTGTGATCAGTGTATATAATAACTGGGTATTTGGACCCCTCCAGCAGGTGCCTCCATTCCTCGAGGGCCAGTTTTATGGCCAGTAGTTCTCGATCACCAATGGAGTAGTTTTTCTCTGCCGGAGAGAAGGTCCTAGAAAAGAAACCACAAGTAACACCATGTCCGGAAGAATTTTTCTGTAGGAGTACAGCTCCAGCTCCAGTGAGAAGGGTTTAGATGGATCAGGTCTGGAGAGTACGGGAGCAGAAGAAAAGGCAATTTTGAGACGGTTGAACGCCTCTTCCGCTTGAGGAGGCCAGGACTTAGGGTTGGCGTTTTTCTTGTTTAGGGCCACAATTGGAGCCACAATCGTGGAAAAATGTGGAATAAATTGTCTGTAGTAATTGGCAAACCCCAAGAAACGTTGGATAGCTTGGAGTCCGGAGGGGCGTGGCCAATCCAACACGGCTGATAGTTTGTCCGGGTCCATTTGGAGTCCCTGGCCAGAGACTAAATATCCTAGGAAGGGAAGAGATTGGCATTCAAAGAGACATTTCTCCATCTTGGCATATAACTGATTGTCCCGGAGTCTCTGAAGAACCATGCGGACATGCCGGCGGTGTTCTTCTTGGTTAGAAGAAAAAATCAAAATATCGTCCAGGTATATAATAAATCATGAAAAATTTCATTTACAAAGTCCTGGAAGACGGCAGGGCAAAGGGCATAACCAGATATTCAAAGTGTCCATCTCTGGTGTTAAACGCGGTCTTCCACTCGTCGCCTTCCCTGATGCGGATGAGATTATATGCACCTCTTAAATCCAATTTGGTAAAGATGTTGGCGCCACGTAGGCAGTCAAAGAGTTCCGAGATAAGAGGCAGGGGATAGCGGTTTTTTATAGTGATTTTATTAAGACCGCGGTAATCAATGCATGGTCGTAAGGAACCGTCTTTTTTGGAGACAAAGAAGAACCCTGCTCCGGCAGGGGAGGAAGACTTGCGGATAAATCCCCTTTTTAAATTTTCTTGGATGTACTCCGTCATGGCTTGTGTTTCCGGAGCAGACAGAGGATAGATTCTGCCCCGGGGTGGAGTAGTACCAGGGAGGAGATCAATAGGACAGTCATAAGGCCTGTGAGGAGGCAAAGTCTCTGCTTGTTTTTTGCAAAAAACATCAGCATAGTCCAGATAGGCCTTGGGGAGACCTGGTATCGGAGGAGCCATAGGGTTTTGACTGGCAGGACTGGGAGCAGACATAAGGTATTTTCTGTGGCAAGAAGTACCCCAGTTCTTGATTTCCCCAGTGGTCCAGTCAAGGGTAGGGGAATGGCGTTGCAGCCAAGGTAGTCCAAGAAGAATTTCAGAGGTGCAGTTAGAAAGTACCAGAAATTCAATCTTTTCATGATGGGGTCCATTGCACATTAAGAGGGGTTCTGTGCGGTAACGCACAGTACAGTCCAATCTTTCACCATTAACAGAGGCGATGTAGAGGGGTCTGGTGAGACTGGTCACTGGGATGTTGAACCTGTGAACGAAAGAGGCCAAAATAAAATTTCCTGCAGATCCAGAATCCAAGAAGGACACAGCTGAGAAGGAGAAGTTAGAAGAAGAAATCCGCACAGGCACAGTAAGACGTGGAGAAGCAGAGTTCACACCTAGAGCTGTCTCACCTTTGTGCGGAATCGGAGTGCGTCTTTCCTGACGTGGAGGTCGGATAGGACAATCCTTCAAGAAGTGTTCGGTACTGGCACAGTACAGGCATAGGTTCTCATTGCGGCGGCGTGTCCTCTCTTGAGGTGTCAGGCGAGACCGGTCTACTTGCATAGCCTCCACGCCGGAAGGCACAGGAACAGATTGCAGCGGACCAGAGAAGAGAGGAGCCGGGGAGAGAAACCGCCTCGTGCGAACAAAGTCCATATCCTGGCGGAGCTCCTGACGTCTTTCGGAAAAACGCATGTCAATGCGGGTGGCAAGATGAATAAGTTCATGCAGGTTAGCAGGGATTTCTCGTGCGGCCAGCACATCTTTGATGTTACTGGATAGGCCTTTTTTGAAGGTCGCGCAGAGGGCCTCGTTATTCCAGGACAATTCGGAGGCGAGAGTACGGAATTGGATGGCGTACTCGCCTACTGAAGAATTACCCTGGACCAGGTTCAGCAGGGCAGTCTCGGCAGAAGAGGCTCGGGCTGGTTCCTCGAAGACACTTCGAATCTCCACGAAGAAAGAGTGTACCGAGGCAGTGATAAGATCATTGCGGTCCCAGAGCGGTGTGGCCCATGACAGGGCTTTCCCAGACAGAAGACTGACCACGAAAGCCACCTTTGACCTTTCAGTTGGAAATTGGGATCCATGGCCGGTTCTACTGTCAGAATTCGGCAGGCTGAAGGTGAATCCTCTGTGTCAGAGAGGGATTGGCGTGGACCGTGTCGGTGGAACGGTTCTAAGTTGCTACTGGTATTCACCAGAGCCCGCCGCAAAGCGGGATGGTCTTGCAGCGGCGGTAGCAACCAGGTCGTATCCACCGGCAACGGCTCAACCTCTCTGACTGCTGAGATAGGCGCGGTACAAGGGATTAGACAAGAGCAGAGTCGGACGTAGCAGAAGGTCAGGGCAGGCAGCAAGGATCGTAGTCAGGGGCAACGGCAAGAGGTCTGGAACACTGGCTAGGGATACACAAGGAACGCTTTCACTGGCACAATGGCAACAAGATCCGGCAAGGAAGTGCAGGGGAAGTGAGGTAATATAGGGAAGTGCACAGGTGAACACACTAATTAAAAACCATGCGCCAATCAGTGGCGCAGCGGACCTTTAAATCGCAAAGAACCGGTGCGCGCGCGCCCTAGGGAGCGCGGCCGCACGCGCCGGGACAGCACAGACGGGGAGCGAGTCTGGTAAGCGGGTCGGGATGCGCACCGCGAGCGGACGCGTCCTGCATCGCGAATTGCATCCCGGCTACGGACATTATCGCAGCGCACCCGGTCAGCGGGTCTGACCGGGGCGCTGCGAACAGGAGAACGCTGTGAGCGCTCCAGGGAGGAGCGGGGACCCGGAGAGCTCGGCGTAGCAATAACTCTGGGATGCTTTTACTTTTCATTCTGATTCCGAGATTCTTTTTTCGTGACATATTCTACTTCATGTTAGTGGTAAATTTTTGTCGATACTTGCATCATTTCTTGGTGAAAAATTCAAAAATTTTATGAAAAAATGGAAAATTTAGCATTTTTCAAATTTTGAAGCTCTCTGCTAATAAGGAAAACAGACATTCCAAATATATGATATATTTATTCCCAAATACAATATGTCTACTTTATGTTTGCATCATAAAGTTGACATGTTTTTACTTTTGGAAGACATCAGAGGGCTTCAAAGTTCAGCAGCAATTTTCCAATTTTTCACAAAATTCTCTAAATCGGAATTTTTTAGGGACCAGTTCAGTTTTGAAGTGGATTTGAAGGGCCTTCATATTAGAAATACCCCATAAATTAACCCATTATAAAAACTGCACCCCTCAAAGTATTCAAAATGACATTCAGAAAGTTTGTTAACCCTTTAGGTGTTTCACAGGAATAGCAGCAAAGTGAAGGAGAAAATTCAAAATCTTCATTTTTTACACTCGCATGTTCTTGTAGACCCAGCTTTTGAATTTTTACAAGTGGTAATAGGAGAAAAAGCCCCCCAAAATTTGTAACCCAATTTCTCTCGAGTAAGGAAATACCTCATATGTGTATGTCAAGTGTTCGGAGGGCGCAGTAGAGGGCACAGAAGGGAAGGAGCAACAATGGGATTTTGGAGACTGAATTTTTCTGAAATTGTTTTTAACGGCATGTCACATTTAGAAAGCCCCTATGGTGCCAGAACAGCAACCCCCCCCCACATGGCATACTATTTTGGAAACTACACCCCTCAAGGCACGTAACAACGGGTCCAGTGAGCCTTTACACCCCACAGGTGTTTGGCGACTTTTCGTTAAAGTTGGATGTGTAAATGAAAAAAAAAAATTTTTTCACTAAAGTGCAGTTTTTCCCCCAAAATTTACCATTTTACAAAGGGTAATGGGAGAAAATGCCCCTCAAAATTTGTAACCCCCATCTCTTCTGAGTATAGAAATACCTAATTTTAGGGCGTAAAATGCTCTGCGGGCGCACTACAATGCTCAGAAGAGAAGGAGTCACATTTGGCTTTAGGAAAGCAAATTTTGCTGAAATGGTTTTTAGGGGGCATGTCGCATTTAGGAAGCCACTATGGTGCCAGAACAGCACAAAATACCTACATGGCTATTTTGGCTATTTTGGAAACTACCCCCATCAAGGCACGTAACAAGGGGTACAGTGAGCCTTAACACCCCACAGGTTACATTGACAAACTTTCGTTAAAGTGGGACGTGAAAATGAAAAATTTGGTTTTTAACACTGAAATCCTGGTGTTACCCAAAACTTTTCATTTTCACAAGGAGTAATAGGAGAAAATGCCCCACAAAATTTGTATCCTCATTTCTCTCGAGTAAGGAAATACCTCATATGTGTATGTAAAGTGCTCTGTGGGTGCATTAGAGGGCTCAGAAGGGAAGGAGCAACATTGGGCTTTTGGAAAGCGAATTTTGCTGAAATGGTTTTTGGGGGCATGTCGCATTTAGGACAGAACAGTAAAAAAAAAAACAAAAAAACACACGGCATGCTATTTTGGAAACTACACCCCTCACAGAACTTAATAAGGGATGCAGTGAGCATTTATACCCCACTGGCATTTGACAGATCTTTGGAACAGTGGGCTGTGCAAATGAAAAATTACATTTTTCATTTTTACGGACGACTGTTCTAAAAATCTGTTAGACACCTGTGGGGCGTAAATGCTCACTGTACCCCTTGTAACATTCCGTGAGGGGTGTAGTTTCCAAAATGGGGTCACACGTGGAGGGGGTCCACTGTTCTGGCACCATGGGGGGGCTTTGTAAACACACATAGCCTTCAATTCCAGCCTAGTTCTCTCTCAAAAAGCCCAAATGCGCTCCTTCTCTTCTGAGAATTGTAGTTTGCCCGCAGAGCACTTTACTTCCACATATGAGGTATTTATATACTCAGAAGAAATTGGGTTACAAATTTGGGGGGCTTTTTTCCTATTACCCCTTGTGAAAATGAAAAATTTGGGGTAGCGCCAGCATTTCAGGGAAAAAAAACACATTTTTAATTTTCATGTCCAACTTTAACGAAAATTTGTCAAAGACCTGAAGGATGTTAAGGCTCACTATACCCCTTGTTACGTTCCGTGAGGGGTGTAGTTTCCAAAATGGGGTCACATGTGGGTGTTTCTCTTTTTGCGTTCATGTCAGAACCGCTGTAACGATCAGCCACCCCTGTGCAAATCATCAATTTAGGCTTCAAATGTACATGGCGCTTTCTCACTTCTGAGCCATGTAGTTCGTCTGCAGAGCTTTTTACGTACACATATGGGGTATTTCCGTACTCAGAAGAAATTGTGTTACAAATTTTGGGGGTCATTTTCTCCTTTTACCTCTTGTGAAAATGAAAAGTATGGGGCAACACCAGCATGTTACCCTGTACATTCACATGGGGGGGCGCCCCAAACCTTCAGCTGTGGCAAAATGACAACTCCCTGAATGCACTGACAGACCGTACATGCTGGGAGTTGTAGTTTTACAACAGCTGTAGGCACACTAGTGGGGAACCACTGAGTTAGAAAACAGGCTCTAGCTCAGTGATTCCAACCAATGTGCCTCCAGCTGTGGCAAAACTACAATTCCCAGCATGTACGGTCTGTCAGTGCATTCTGAGAGTTGTAGTTTTGCAACAGCTGGAGGCACACAGGTTGGAAAACTACAATTCCCAGCATGGCCAGACAGTCAGGGATGCTGGGTGTGTAGTTCTGCAATATCTGGCCCTTCAGATGTTGCAGAACTACTACTCCCAGCATGCCTGGACAGTCTGGGCATGCTAGGAGTTGTAGTTATGCAACAACCGGGGAAGAACAGTTTGGAGACCGCTAAGTAGTGGTCTCCAAACTGTAGCCCTCCAGATGTTGCAAACGGGGGAAATGAACTCTAACCCCCCTGCACCCCTCCTGCCATTGGTGGTCAGCCTGACCAACCAATGGCAGGGGATAGTCTCGCTCCTATCCTTTAGGATGGTCGGAGCTGTCTCTGACAGCTCCGATCATTCTTATTTTCTGGGCGATTGGGTCACCAGTGACCCGATTAGCCCGGATCGCGGGCAAATCGCTGGTCTGAATTGACCAATGATTTGCCTCAATCGCTGACATGGGGGGGGGGGGGGGGGGGGGTTCATTGCCACGGGATTCCTGCTGATAGATATCACCAGTCATCCCGGTCCAATCCCGGCCCGGCGAACGGCGGTGATCGGAAAAGCAGAGGGTGTATGGATACGCCCTCCATCCTTAAGTGACGGGACGCGAGGGCATATGCATACGCCCTTCGTCCCCAAGGAGTTAAATATGCTCTCCTCCTTTACCGTGTTGATTCCCTTTCTGTATTTAAAAGTCTCTATCATATCCCTTCTGTCTCTTCTTTCTTCCAACCTATACATGTTAAGGTCATTTAACCTTTCCTGATAAGTTTTATCCTGCAATCCATGTACTAGTTTAGTAGCTCTTCTCTGAACTCTCTCTAGAGTATCTATATCCTTTTGGAGATATGGCCTCCAGTACTGCGCACAATACTCCAACTATCACCCTGATTTATACAGACCCTGAATGTAATATACATAGAAAAATGTAACGTAGTTGGTATTACCCCGAGTGTAAATGTGCGACCTATTAAAATATATATAATGATTAATCCCACTTGGTGAACTTTGTAAATGGAAAAAGACCAGCAATGCAGTTTTTGGTCACATCATATCCCACATCACATGTCTATTACCCCCTCCCCCCCATCACATGTCTATTACCCCCTCCCCCATCCCGCTTCAGGTCATGGGTGGATCAGTGCAGAAGCCTAAAGGGGGACGCAGGTGATGTGGTCTCTACAGCGATGTCGATCATGTGCAGCCTCTGATCAAAATATGTGCACTAACATCCGAGGCCGGAGTGCTAAACACCGCAAGTGAGAGATGCTGTGCATCCACCAGCCGAGATGTCTTTGTAACAAGCCAGACATGCGGGGGCCTTCCCAGGACCAGGGAACATCACCCCAGAAACAGTAAACTATGGATCCGGGACGGTCAGGACGTATGGAGGAGATAAGCAGGGGTGAAATGCATCACTAATTACTTTTGGGTACATGTTTTGAGCCTCTAGCAGCCAGTTCTCAAATACTGCCCCCGAAGGCTCAAAAGTTTATGTCAATATACCCTAGAACTCTATGAGCCCGGGGTGCTGTCCCCGGCCTATTGAGTGATACATACCATGTGCAGCTTAAAGCTAGCATTTCGTGATTAGCTGTGAGTGTGGTCCCGGCTGGAGTGACCTCTATGCAAAATTGTGTGACTTTTGCCAATGTCACACATCATAAGGCAAACTTTTATGCACCAATAAAGCCTCGCCCATAACATGCCTCACTGTGCTGGCAAAAATCACATCTCACATGCAGGAAACACACTGTGACACAGCGACATCATTAACCAAAAAAAGTGCACCAATTCACCGGGCTCACAGGCCTTGATACATGACCGCCTTAATTTACATTATAGGTAATTTTCTGAGAATATGAACCATTTCAAGGGTCACTGAATACAATATACAAAAGTTAATATAAGGCGAAAGTTTGTGGATAGTATGAAACTATAACCTATGCTTTATGTTCTGTTGCATGGCTGGCTTAAAGTGGGTTTTTCCATAATAACAAATTTTCACCTATCCACAGGATAGGTGATAAAAGTCTGAGTGGTAGAGGTCCTACTGCTAAGACCCACACCAACAGAGACAGCTCTCCAATTAGGCGATTTAGGCGTCCGCCTAAGGCCTCGCACTAAAAGGGGCCTCGCGGCCACCTAAATCGTGTAATTCAGGGGTCTCAAACTCGCGGCCCGTGGAATGAGAGTTTGTGGCCCGCACCAGGTATGTGTAATTTGTATTGTATGGCGCCCGGCACTTCTGGGTGCCGTCTGGGTGCCGGGCAGATAACTTCTTCAGGCATTTAGCCCTGTTTCAGGCAAGCAGTGCTAAATGCCGTAAGGCTGCACTTACCCCACCCTCCTCCTCCCCGTCTCCGGTTGGCCAGCCAGCCCGAGTCTGGTGAGGGACGTCCCTCCGCAGACCTGCACAGGAGGATGTTAGTGACGTCACTCGTCAGGCTACCACTGGAAAGGAGAAGCGCAGCGCAGGACAGGTAAGTGTGTCTATATGTGTGTATGTGTGGGTGTCTGTGTGTGTGAGAGTCGGGGGGACGACAATGCTACCTAATGTGGGGAACCTTCTACTACCTAATGTGGGGAACCTGCTACTACCTAATGTGAGGAAGCTGATTCTACTTAATGTGGGGAACCTGCTACTACCTAATGTGGGGAACCTGCTACTACCTAATGTGGGGAACCTGCTACTACCTAATGTGGGGAACCTGCTACTACCTACCTAATGTGGGGAACCTTCTGCCTATCTAATGTTGGGAACCTGCTGCCTACCTTATGTGGGGAACCCCCAGAAGTAGCACCCCCATCATCCGTCAGCTCTTGCTATTACCACACGGCGGTAGTGGGAATGGGGGGGTTGCTGGTGGATGATGGGGATGCTACTGCTGGTGGATAATGAGGGGCGCATGATGAGGGCATTATATGTGAGGGGCGCATGATGGGGGCATTATATGTAAGGGGCGTATGATGGGGGCATTATATATAAGGGATGCATGCGGCCCAGCCTCACCCAGCTGCTACCTCCAGTGGCCCCCAGATAATTTGAGTTTGAGACCCCTGGTGTAATTAGAGAGCTGCAGGCTGCTGTAATAAAAAATATGTCAGCAGCCTTTCCCGGTCAAAATTTTAGCCCCTTTCTCGCTGCCCAATCGCATCCGCGGTAAATTACTGTTCGTTTCATCATGATGCTGGAGTGAGTCCCCTCCCATCCGCCTTCTGGCCTGGCAATCCACCAATCCGTATTCCGCAATGCCGATTACGTCATGATGTGACGTAACCCCTCCCTGCATTCCCCCGCCCGCGGTACCAAGAAGAAGAGTAGAGGAAGAAAGAAGACTAGCTGCTGCTGCAGGAAAGCTAGCACGTGCAGAGCTCAGAGAGAAAAAGGTAAGCAGAACAGAGAAAAGGGGAGAAGAGCAGAGGAAAGGGGAAGGTTGAGCAAAGAAAGGGATATTAGAGCAGCAGATAAGAGGAAGGAGAGCAAATAAAATGGGAAGAAGATACAACAAAATGGGACAGAACAGAAAAAAGGGGAAGAGGAACAGAGAAGGAGAACAAAGGGTAAGGGAGCATAAGGAGAGCAAAGAAAATGGATATTAGAGCAGCAGATTAGAGGAAGGAGAGCAGCAGGAGAGCAAATACAATGGGAAGAGGAGACAACAAAATGGGATGGAGAGCAGAAAAAATTGGAAGAGGATCAGAGGAAGGATAGGCAAGGGAAGGGGAGCAGAAGGAGAACAAAGAAAAGGGGAATGAGAGCAAAAAAAAAAGGGGAAGAGGAGCAGAGAAAAGGGGAAGGAGAGGAGAGAAAAGGGGAATAAGAGCAGAGAAAAGGGAAGGAGAGCAATAAAAATTTGACTCCTTGGCTGACATCAGAATTGAAGTTTTAAGCCAATCCTATGGGAAAGCACTGTGATTGACTGAGATAATCAATTTAGATTATGTCAGCCAATTTGGCGCATCCAGTGCTGGCTGACTTGTGCAACTCTAGAATTAAGGTACCTTTTTTTCTAAATTTAAAGGGGATGTGGGGTGCTAAATAGTTTACCACTATAAGGTCAGGGATACACATTTGTGTTTCTGATTCTATAGTGTTCTTTGAATACCCTGTTGACAACTTTATTTCAGTTTTAGGAGACACCAACAATAATAACTGAGTAGTCAGACACATTTTTTTTTTTATCTATACCTAATGTTTGTGTATAGATATTTTGTAGAATAATTTAATTAGAAAAATAAGATTTCAAGAGCTGTGAATAGCGAAGTTATGATATATATTAAAGTTTGCCTTAAAATATGCAATTTATACAGTTAATTTTAATATCGCCTGCTTACTTTTTTTCTTTTTATCGTGCTTGGAGGGCCTCAGATTTATTTCCGCCTAAAGCCTCAAAAAGTCTAGAGCCACCTCTGCCCACCAATCATGAAAAACGGTGTGCCACGTGCCCCTATTGGAGTTCCCAGCAGGGGGACCCCCCCATTCATAAATGTATTGCCTATTCTTTAAGGGAACAACCCTTTAACTTTAAATGTTACAAAGAATGAACCCCATATTGTCTTTTTTATTAAGAATGTGATATCTTCAATTTTTTTTACTGAGATTGCTCAGAATTTATGCAGTGTACTCTATGGAACTACCACTATCAAAACTGTATTAAATGATTATATATTATTAGTGATTAATTGTAATTTTTTTACTGCACTATTTCCTTAACACCAGCTAAAGGGTTACACTGGTATGAGACAAGGTGCCCGAAAGGCAACAAATTATTGCTTCACTGTTACATCTGTTTACTTGCAGCATTCAGAGGAACATGTCATTTTGTTCTACAATTAACCAGAAAGTGATGTTTCTTGAACATTGAACATTTGTCCTGGCATAAAGGTAATACACCAGATATCTCCTGGTTTCTGCTACAGCCTTTCTTGAAAATGTTATCTCCAACAACAATGCAGCACATTTTCATGTGACAGCAGATAATTACAATGTCAGTGTCCTTTGAAAAGGGATAAGTAAAAGACTAGTCCTGTATTCATAGCTTTCTCTTCTAGGAGAAACAAAAATCTTCTGCCAGTAGATTGCGTTTGAAATCATATGTGAGATACATACTGCCTGGGTTTTTGTTTTTTTACTTTGCTTTCTGAACATTTTTATTAATGCCTTTTCGATCTTGGCGTTTCCAGACTTCCACAGAACTTTGGGTAGGCCGTCAAAGTATCATAAGTGGGTGGGGTCCAATCAGGACAAAGAGTTCCCCTCTTTATTGTTTACACAAGCATAGCAGCTAGGGTAGGCGATCAATGTTAAACATTTCACTAACAGGGTTGTTTGGACATTTTAGGGTATGTTCACATGGCAGAATTCCGCTGGAATATTCTGCAGGGACATTCTGCTGCAGCAGAGCCCCATTGATTTACATGGTATTCTGCCGCACTGTGCACACGGTGGAATTTCCACAGCAGAAGTTTCTGCTGCAGAAATCCCGATTCTGGCCTCCACAGAAAGAAAAGGCATGTCGCTCAGATATGCATCACTGTCTATGAGACAAGACCTTTTTCAGTGGTCCTAGCGCCCACCGGATTGTACAAATGTGCAGAATGTCCGCTGGATATCCCTGGGCAGACATTCCACACATTTTCGGCCATGTGAAAATAGTCTTACACTTCTGGCAACTGGGACGATTGGTAGACTTTTGGCGAGTGCATATAATAGTCAAGTCCCCCCCCCCCCCCCCAAAAAAAAGAAATATATATATATTTTCATTAAGTGGCATTTAACTTGATATTAAAGGGGTACACCGGTGGACAACTTTTTTTTTTTTTAATCAACTGGTGCCAGAAAGTTAAACAGATTTGTAAATTACTTCTATTAAAAAATATTTGTCCTTCCAGTACTTATAAGCAGCTGTATGCTACAGAGGAAATTATTTTATTATTGAATTTCTTTCCTGCCTTGTCCACAGTGCTCTCTGCTGACACCTGATGCCCGTATCAGGAACTGTCCAGAGCAGGAGAAAATCTCCATAGCAAACCTATGCTTCTCTGGACAGTTCCTGACATGGACAGAGGTGTCAGCAAAGAGCACTGTGGTCAGACAGAAAAGAAATTCAAAGGAAGGATTAAGATTTTTAAATAGAAGTAATTTACAAATCTATAGGTACAGAGAAGTAGTTCGGCACAGCTAAATTTGTGATCCCTGGGTAGTAAGCACTATAGCGGCATGCACATAAGAAGCAGGTGGTGCTCTGACCATCAAGAAGGTAAATCCAGATATATTTGCAGATGTGTAGAAAAAAGTCAGCCACTCACCGGTCTTCTTGTTTCAGCAAATTTCTTTTATTAAGCACATACTCACAACCGTGTTGCCCAGGGAGAAGTCCTAGATGTAACAAGCGGGGGGGGGGGGGGGGGTCACCACTGAGGGGCAACAACGCTGTTTCGCACTAAATAAGTGTTACGCCTAGCGCTCCGGGTCCCCGCTCCTCCCCGGAGCGCTCACGGCGTCTTTCTCCCTGCAGCTTCCCGGTCAGTCCCGCTGACCGGGAGCGCTGCTCTGTCATGGCCGTTGGGGATGCGATTCGCACAGCGGGACGCGCCCGCTCGCGAATCGCATCCCAGGTCACTTACCCGTTCCCGTCTCCTGCGGTCATGTGCTGGCGCGCGCGGCTCCGCTCTCTAGGGCGCGCGCGCGCCAGCTCCCTGAGACTTAAAGGGCCAGTGCACCAATGATTGGTGCCTGGCCCAATTAGCTTAATTGGTTCCCACCTGTTCCCTGGCTATATCTAGTCTCCTCCCTTGCACTCCCCTGCCGGATCTTGTTGCCCTTGTGCCTAGTGAAAGCGTTTTGTGTGTTTAAAAGCCTGTGTACCAGAACTTCTGCTATCTCCCCTGACTACGAACCTTGCCGCCTGCCCCCGACCTTCTGCTACGTCCGACTTTGCTTCTGCCTACTCCTTTGTACCTCGCCTATCTTCAGCAGTCAGAGAGGTGAGCCGTTGCTAGTGGATACGACCTGGTCACTACCGCCGCAGCAAGACCATCCCGCTTTGCGGCGGGCTCTGGTGAAAACCTGTGGCTTAGAACCGGTCCACTAGCGCGGTCCTCGCCATCCCTCTCTGGCACAGAGGATCCACTACCTGCCAGCCGGCATCGTGACAGTAGATCCGGCCATGGATCCCGCTGAAGTTCCTCTGCCAGCTGCCGCCGACCTCCCTACATTGGTCGCCCGACAAGAGCACCAGCTGTCGTACTTGACCACCATGACACAGCAACTCCAGTCGCAGCTACAGCAGCTCCAGTCACAGCAACAGCAGCAACAGTCACAGCTACAGCAAGTTCAGTCTCAGCTACAGCAGCAACAACCATCTCCTCCGCCAGCTCCTGCACCCCTTCCGCAGCGAGTGGCCACTCCTAGCCTCCGCCTGTCTTTGCCGGACAAATTTAATGGGGACTCTAAGTTTTGCCGTGGCTTCCTTTCGCAATGTTCTCTGCACTTGGAGATGATGTCGGACCAGTTTCCTACTGAAAGGTCTAAGGTGGCTTTCGTAGTCAGCCTTCTGTCTGGAAAAGCCCTGTCATGGGCCACACCGCTCTGGGACCGCAATGACCCCGTCACTGCCTCTGTACACTCCTTCTTCTCGGAAATTCGAAGTGTCTTTGAGGAACCTGCCCGAGCCTCTTCTGCTGAGACTGCCCTGCTGAACCTGGTCCAGGGTAATTCCTCCGTTGGCGAGTACGCCATACAATTCCGTACTCTTGCTTCTGAACTATCCTGGAATAATGAGGCTCTCTGCGCGACCTTTAAAAAAGGCCTATCCAGCAACATTAAAGATGTTCTGGCCGCACGAGAGACTCCTGCTAGCCTGCATGAACTCATTCATCTAGCCACTCGCATTGACATGCGTTTTTCTGAGAGGCATCAAGAGCTCCGCCAGGAAAAAGACTTAGATCTCTGGACACCTCTCCCACAGTCTCCACTGCAATCTGCGCCTAGGCCTCCCGCCGAGGAGGCCATGCAAGTGGATCGGTCTCGCCTGACCTTGGAAGAGAGGAATCGCCGTAAGGAGGAGAATCTTTGTCTGTACTGTGCCAGTACTGAACATTTTTTGGTGGATTGCCCAATCCGTCCTCCACGCCTGGGAAACGCACGCTCGCACTCAGCTCTCGTGGGTGTGGCGTCTCTTGATGCTAAGTCGGCTTCTCCACGTCTCACGGTGCCTGTTCGGATTTCTACTTCAGCCAGCTCTCCCCTCTCAGCCGTGGCCTGCCTGGACTCTGGAGCTTCTGGGAATTTTATTCGGGAGTCCTTAGTGAATAAATTCCGCATTCCGGTGACCCGTCTTGTCAAGCCACTCCACATTTCCGCGGTCAACGGAGCCAGGTTGGATTGCACCGTGCGTTACCGCACGGAGCCCCTCCTAATGTGCATCGGACCTCATCACGAGGAAATTAAATTTTTTGTCCTTCCTAATTGCACTTCCGAAATTCTCCTTGGACTACCCTGGCTTCAACACCATTCCCCAACCCTGGATTGGTCCACTGGGGAGATCAAGAGTTGGGGTCCCTCTTGTTCCAAGGACTGCCTTCAACCGGTTCCCAGTAATCCCTGCCGTGACCCTGTGGTTCCTCCTGTATCCGCTCCCCCTAAGGTCATTAAGGACTCTGCCTGCCACAGGAAATGCCTCTCCCCCCCTCCCAGTCCCATCAGGCAAACCTCTGTGTCCCCTCATGGCCCTCGTCCTGGTGTCACACTGCCCCGTGCCAGGTCTCGCCCTCTGCCCTCCCTCCCCATTCCTACTCCTGCTGTACTGCCTGCCATTGAGGAAACCATCCATTCCTTCCCGGTGTCCTCATCCCAGGGGAGGCAGTCACCGGACAAAAAAAAGGGGAGACCTAAGGGGGGGGGTACTGTTACGCCTAGCGCTCCGGGTCCCCGCTCCTCCCCGGAGCGCTCACGGCGTCTTTCTCCCTGCAGCTTCCCGGTCAGTCCCGCTGACCGGGAGCGCTGCTCTGTCATGGCCGTTGGGGATGCGATTCGCACAGCGGGACGCGCCCGCTCGCGAATCGCATCCCAGGTCACTTACCCGTTCCCGTCTCCTGCGGTCATGTGCTGGCGCGCGCGGCTCCGCTCTCTAGGGCGCGCGCGCGCCAGCTCCCTGAGACTTAAAGGGCCAGTGCACCAATGATTGGTGCCTGGCCCAATTAGCTTAATTGGTTCCCACCTGTTCCCTGGCTATATCTAGTCTCCTCCCTTGCACTCCCCTGCCGGATCTTGTTGCCCTTGTGCCTAGTGAAAGCGTTTTGTGTGTTTAAAAGCCTGTGTACCAGAACTTCTGCTATCTCCCCTGACTACGAACCTTGCCGCCTGCCCCCGACCTTCTGCTACGTCCGACTTTGCTTCTGCCTACTCCTTTGTACCTCGCCTATCTTCAGCAGTCAGAGAGGTGAGCCGTTGCTAGTGGATACGACCTGGTCACTACCGCCGCAGCAAGACCATCCCGCTTTGCGGCGGGCTCTGGTGAAAACCTGTAGTGGCTTAGAACCGGTCCACTAGCGCGGTCCTCGCCATCCCTCTCTGGCACAGAGGATCCACTACCTGCCAGCCGGCATCGTGACAATAAGTGCTTCAACTGGCCTTGTTGAAGCACTTATTTAGTGCGAAACAGCATTGTCGTTACCATCTATGTCTTCTCCCTGGGCAACACCGTTGTGAGTATGTGCTTAATAAAAGAAATTTGCTGAAACAAGAAGACCGGTGAGTGGCCGACTTTTTTCTACACATCTGCAAATATATATTAATTTACAAATCTGTTTAACTTTCTGGCACCAGTTCATTAAAAAAAAAAAAAAGTTTTCCACTTGACCAATTTTCACTGTAGGACCCAGCCATTTTTTGATGATTTTACCTTTCATTCTGATTCCGAGATTGTTTTTTATTGGGGGGGGACAGTGTAAGGGGGTGTTTATGTAGTGTTTTACCCTTTATTATGTGTTAGTGTAGTGTAGTGTTTTTAGGGTACATTCACACGGGCGCAGGTTTACAGTGAGCTTCCCGCTAGAAATTTGCACTGCGGCGAAAAATTTGCTGCAGCTCATACTTGAAGCAGGAAACTTACTGTAAACCTGCCCGTGTAAATGTACCCTGTACATTCACATGGCGGATAAATCTCCAGCTGTTTCAAAACTACAACTCCCAGCATGTACTGACAGACCATGCATGCTGGGAGTTGTAGTTTTGCAACAGCTGGAGGCACGCTGGTTGGAAAACCTTCAGTTAGGTTCTGTTACCAAACTCAGTATTTTCCAACCAGTGTGCCTATAGCTGTTACAAAACTACAACTCCCAGCATGTACTGATCGCCGAAGGGCATGCTGGGAGATCTAGTTATGCAACAGCTGGAGGTACCCAACTACAACTCCCAGCATGCTGAGACAGCTGTTTCGGCATGCTGGGATTTGCAGTTTTGCAACATCTGGAGGGCTACAGATAGAGACCACTGCAATGTGATCTCCAAACTGTGGACCTCCAGATGTTGCAAAACTACAAATCCCAGCATGCACAGACAGCAAACTGCTGTGTGGGCATGCTAGGAGTTGTAGTTCTGCAATATCTAGAGTGCTACAGTACAGAGATCACTGTGCAGTGGTCTCTAAACTGTAGACCTCCAGCTGTTGCAAAACTGCAAATCCCAGCATGCCCAAACAGCTGTCTGGGCATGCTGGGAGTTGTAGTTTTGCAACATCTGGAGTGCTACAGTCTGAGACTGTAGCCCTCTAGATGTTACTAGGCAACTTACCAGCTTCTGTCGGATCCAGGGAGCCGTCCTCTTCTGCCACACCACATCGCCGCCGGCGCCGATCACCACCGCCGATCCCGTCCCATAGCCTCCACCGACGGGTAAGTGGATCTACGGCGTTCGGTCCCCTTTGTTTCCCCATTCTGCCCCACCTATTGTGGGTGGGCAGAACGGGGAAAAAGAAAGTAAACCCCCCTGCCCCCGATCTGCTATTGGTTGTCGCGTCTAGACCACCAATAGCAGGGATAGGAGGGGTGGCACCTCTGCCACCTCACTCCTATCGCTACAGGGGGATCGTGGGTGTCTTAGACAACCGCGGTCCCCCTTATATTCCAGGTCACCATAGACCCGTATGACCCGGAATTGGCGCAAATCGCAAGTGTGAATTCACTTGCGATTTGCGCCGATCGCCGACATGGGGGGGGGGGGGGGGTCTGATGACCCCCCTGGGCATTTGCACAGGGTGCCTGCTGATCGATATCAGCAGTCACCCCAGCCCGGTCCCCGGCGCGCGGCGGGGACCGAAATTCCCAAGGGCGTACAGGTACGCCCCAGGTACAGAAGGCGTATCCATACGCCCTAGGTCCTGTACGGGTTAAATAAGATCCTTGGTTGCACAGGTAAGAAAAAGCGCATGTTATTAAATGACCCCCCAATGGCTCTTTATTCTATGTTATATCCAGTTGAGTAAAGTCGAGTCATTTTTCATACAAACATTTATATAAATTTATATTGGTGACTGTCTGATTGGAGAAGTCTGATTCAAGCAGAAATTTAGATGCACAACACCTGCTAAACAAAGTTGTGCAGTGTTCATACATATCGCATATACCTATGTTTGTTTGCATATATCGTCATAATACTGGCAGAACTGGGAAGACCAAAATTTGGTCTGACTTTTACAATTAAAAAAAATATATATATATATATATAGGTAATCCTCCTATATACCATAGAATTAAGTAAGGATGTAGGGCAAGGACAGTTTTACTTCTTTCCTTTGTACATAAATAACACGTATATAGTCACTAGGAGATAAAGTGGCTTCTTTTTTAGGGGTTGCCTTGGTGACATAGTTGTTATTTTCTCTCCAACTGAAAAAAAAAATCATCTTCTTTTTGTCATACAAGAGGCACCTAAGGTCAGAGTAATGTCACATGTCAAAGTCCTTCTTTCTAGTAATCATTGGTATGGGTTGTGTCATGTAGTAAATGTCATCTCTTACAGTGCAAGAGTCCCATACTTTAGATACCAGCAACATACTGCACAGCACTTATTCCATATATTTATTATACTAATCTATTGTAGAACGGGACCCTTCAAACAGTCTTTCTTTCAAGCAAACAGACCCAAACAGGTAGGTGTCACAGTTCAGTAGCCCTGGGTTTTTTGCAATAATTTGCATACAGTAGAGTTCCGCTTGCAGCATGGAGTATAACAAACACAAATGCCCTTCATATCATTTTCTCTGTACAAACATAAACCTAGCAGGGACAGTCCCAAAGTCAGCTTTTTTTACAGTGTTGCAGTATCCAACATACCCCAGACAAGCTGATCTAAGCTTCAGACCAACTTCTTTGTGTTGCCCTCTGGCAATGTTCACACACCTTCGACATCAGATTCAGGACTATAAGGCTGGGTTCACACTACGTTTGTAGTGTACGGGAACCAGATACAAGGTACTCCCGTATCCCAGCCGGATCCAGCCCGAACTCCATTCATTTCAAAGAGACAACCGGAGTCAAATGCTGACACTGGTCCGCTCATTTTTACCCGTATACCTAAAACCGTGGTATACCATGGTTTTTGGTCTGGTTACAGAACCGTATACGGGGCAAAAATTAGCCGTCCGGCTGGGATATGGGAGCGTCCGGTTTTCACTCCCCCTAGCTGTATCCGGTCCTGTACACTACAAACATAGTGTGAACCGGCCCTAACACACCACCGAACTGGAGTGTGGGAGTGACTTTATGGCTAGAACCTGCAGTGACTCCCAAGACCCGGGCCCAAAATCCATTCTTATGTCACTGGGGCAAGAAGCCATTTACCATTTTACTAGCTGCCAAAAAAAGTATATCAATAATCTGAGGAGCTTGGTACCTACCTTGGCCAAACAGTGGACTCTTAACAGGGTGTTAGCATTTATATGACATTTACCTGTTCTATATTCCACAACAAAATCAAATCCTGTAATGCCAAAAACCAACATGTTACCCTAGCACAGGTACATGATCAGATGGTTTTTCCCATTAACTTTCTGAGACAAGATGGACCCATGTCCAACCTCTGAGACATCTGTTTGAAAAAACATAAACCTATGAGCTTCTCAACCAAACTTGGCAGGTACAGGTATAATGTCCATTTTTTGGTATAATGTAGCAGTATCTAATGTACCCCATACAAGCTGATCTTAGCTTTCGGCCAACCTATTTCTGTTGCCTTCTGGCAGTGTTAATACACCTGTGAGATGAGGTCCAGGACTGCAACACACCACCAAACTGGAGAATGGGAATTACTTTATGGCCAGAATCTTCAGTCACCCCCAAAAACCTGGACTCAAACTCCAGTCTCATGTCTTGAAGCAAAAAGTCTCAGTGATACATACCTCCCATCCACCATTTTAGCAGCTGCTTGCTTACACTATATGTGCATTAATTTTTCTATTCTATTGAAACTGTGCTGTACTAATCTCGAATTAGCATCAATAAATATGTTTAGTTTGGCTACAAATAAAAATTGCTCTAGCTACTTAACCACCTAAGTAACGCCTTGGCCTAAAAGTCACATAGAAAACTGCAGTAATATTTCACAATCTAAAAACGATAGCATCACAGACACAATAGTAGTCTACAAGTTTCGTCTTGAATATCCTGTTTTTCCAGATGTATACTGCAAGGAACAGAATGTTTATTGGGAATTGATGGTGGTAATAATTTCAATGTCCTTTTACAGTATCTCCTTCATCTTTACTTTCAGTTTCAGGTTTCCATGTTTGATTTATTTGCAAAGTGCTCAATATGCTTTACTTTATTTTTAAAGCATCATCCATATTAAACAGATCTGCTGTGCCCAGTACGATAATCTATATATGGTTTTAATGAAGAATCACCTAACCAAGTTGTACTGTATGTAACAAAATATTGTACTGTTATTTAATTACATTTTTTAAATGTTACCAGGTAATGGCAGATAGTAATATGGAGTTAAAGGGATAATATGCTAATTTACTTCTTATAAGTATCTGATCACAGGGATTCACCACGATCTTACGAGCTACTTGCATGGAAGTAGTGTGTCAACAACAATATACTTTGTAAAGTCTTTCACCTGACCTGAAGGACATCGCTAAGCAATGGTTCCTTATAAAATCTGTGCCTTTGTGGACCTCTGATCAGGCCAGAAGGATGTTTCTTGTTGGGAACGAAACAACAGAATTTTCCAAGGTCTTTATGGACTTTAGCAAACTCAGGAACTGCCCAAGTAAATATCTACACTCCACATGAGTAGTACATCTGTCTTGAACTAAACACTAACTAACCACGCAGTAAAGCTTAAAGGGGTATTCTGGGCAAAAACATTTTATCCGCGGGGGGGGGGGGGGGACACGCTGCTGAGACCCCCCGCGATCTCCCTGCAGCACACCTCCAGTTTCAGAAACCTCACGTCACGCCACGCCCCCTCCATTCATGTCTCCGGAGGTTTCCGAAACTGGAGATTCAGCACCAGCAGCAACCCCCGCCCCCCCCCCCCCCCCCCCCGTGATCGGACTGGGTTAAATGCTTTTTTCCCAGAATATCCCTTCTTTAAAAAGTGTTATAGCATTAAGGATTATTTATAGTTGTTTCATATCAACTGGCTCCAGAAAGTTAAACAGATTTGTAAATTGCTTCTATTAAAAAATCTTAATCCTTCCAGTACTTATCAGCTGATGTATACTTCAGAGGAAGTTGAATTGTTCTTTTCTGTCTGACCATAGTGCTCTATGCTGACACCTCTGTCCATGTCAGGAAATGTCCAGAGCAGAAGCAAAGTTGTACGGCCGTTATTGACGGGGTGTATCGGTAGTGTGAACGGAAGCCTATTACAGACATATGTACCAGCCTGATCGAAGGTTTGATGACCCAAACTGACAACTTTAAAACACTCCAAAATATGTATCATAATACGGACATACCCACATAACCATACGAAAATACAAAATGGCAATATTGCACACGTTTTTTTCCCAGGCCCCATCTTTGTGCAAAAAATGTTGCACACACTACCACTGCAGAATGGCTAAATTGCACAAAATTTTTTGCACAAACTCCATTTTTGCACAATTTTGTTGCTCAGTGCTGGCATTTTAAATAAGAAATTCATTCTATACTTCTACAGAAGCGATGAAAGTGGTCTTGGCAGAGGTAAACACTTGAACCAAGGTGGTCAAGCGAGGAGAGACAATATTCACATCAAGAGATCCCACTCCTATTTGTCCAAGATGAGAGCATTCTACTGGACGCGGAGGACATATAGAACAGTCTTTAAGAAAGTGCTCTGGACTGGCACAATATAGGCACAAATTCTCATTGCGTCAACGGGATCTTCCTGCTGCGTTAAGCGAAAACGGTTCACTTCCATAGCCTCTTCGGCTTGAGGCAAAGAAGACAGTAAAGGTGTATGTTGGAACACGGGTGCCAGACGAGGTAATCACCGTGTTTGAGCAGGTTCTTTTTCCAAAGGAAGTTCTTCCTGCCTCTTGGCAAAACGCACATCAATTCAAGTGGCCAAATGGAAAAGTTTGCTCAGGTTAGTCGGAGAGTGCAAGAGTGCGGAACTGAACCGCGTAGTAGCCAACGGAGGAGTTCCCTTGGCAGAGGTTCAGAAGAGCCGTCTCGGCAGAGGAGGCTTGCGTGGTTTTTCAAATGCATTGCGGAATTCTGCAAGAAAGGCTGACAGGTTCAAGGAGACCGGATCTCTAGGATCCCAGAGAGGAGTAGCCCAGGCTAAAGCTTTTCCAGACAGTAAACTGACCACAAACACCACTATATGCTCCATTGGGAACAGATCCGTCATGAGTTCTAGATGGATAGAACACTGTGCCACAAAGCCTACACAGCTCTCCATCATACTTTGAAGGCAAGGACACACAAAGCTTGGTCCCGGGAGAAGCTGCAGACACAGGAGGGGGCTCAGGAACAGGTGGCTGCTGCTGTTGCTGTTGTTGCTGCTGAGCAGCAAGAAGTTGTTGCACCATGGCTGAGAGTTGATTCAGTTGTAGCGCCTGATGGGCTAACTGTTGCGACTGTTGAGCCATGATGGTGGAAAGATCCGAGACATCTGGCAAAGGCACCCCAGCCGTATCCATGGCCGGATTTTACTGTAAGGGTCACGACAGGTGGTGGATCCGTGCCAGGAAGCAGAGTCCAAGGTGGGGCTGGTTTTCACCAGAGCCAAAGCGGGATGGTACTGCAGAGGCAGGCGGCACCCAAAGTCACTACCCCTATCACGACTCTTCCACACATGTTGCTGGGATGTGGCCTGGCACAAAAGGAAACTGGCAAGACGTGGTCAAGGTAGTGGTAGGTCAGGGCAGGCGGCACAGGTGCAGGGTCAGGTAACAGAACAAGGATCTGGTACACAGATATTAGGAACACAGTATGCTTTCTCCAGGGCACAAAGGCAACAAAGATCTGGCAGGGAACAAAGGGAGGAGCTAATACTTAAAGAAACGGTGCAGGTGTAAACACTTAATAAAATTAGTACTGGCCCTTTAAATGTAAGAGCTCCACCGCACGCGCCCCCTAGGAGGCAGGGGCACGTGTGCCAGGGCTGCAAGAAGAGGAACACCGGGGAGGTGAGTGACGGGATGGGATTCGCATGCGGGCATGTCCCGCGATGCGAATCCCAGCCCGCCAGCAGCGGGGACATGACAAGAGAGCGCTCACGGCCAGCGTGTCTGGACGGAGCGCAGATGTTACACGTATCTCTTGATGATATCCTGATCTTCTCATTCAGCCTAGAGGAGCATCGCACACATGTTCGTCTGGTCCTTCAACGCCTTCAGAGATATCATCTATATGCCAAACTGAAGAAATGCCTTTTTGAGAAATCAAGTCTTCCATTGTTTACATTGTTTCTCATCAAGGCCTGCAGATGGATCGGCCTCTCCCTACAGGACTTCAGGCTATTCAATGCTTTCTGGGATTTGCCAACTATTATCGTCAGTTCATCCCACACTTCTCTTCCCTGGTTACTCCTATTGTGGCTCTCACCAGAAAGAACTCTAACCCTAAGTCGTGGCCTCCTGAAGCTGAAGAGGCCTTCACACGCCTAAATACTGCATTTGCTTCAGCTCCCGTGCTTTGTAGACCTGACCCGGAGAAACCTTTTGCTTTGGAAGTTGATGCCTCTTCCGTAGGCACCGGTGCCATTTTTACCCAGAGAAACTCCAAGGGTAAGACTGTAACATGTGGTTTCTTCTCTAAGACTTTCTCGTCAGCAGAGAGAAACGACTCCATCGGAGATCGAGAACTACTTGCTATAAATCTTGCCTTGGAGGAATGGCGTCATTTGTTAGAAGGGTCTTCACATCCGGTCAGTATCTACTTGGATCACAAGAACCTTCTATACCTTAAGTCTGCTCAACGTTTCAATCTCCGCCAAGCAAGGTGGTCTTTATACTTCTCCAGATTTAATTTCTTCATTCATTTCCGCCCTGCAGACAAGAACGTCAGAGCTGATGCTCTTTCCAGGTCCTCTGACGTCGTGGGTTTGGACTTCTTGCCTAGGCATTTTATTCCTCTGGATCGTTTGATTCCTGTCTCTCCAGCAGTTCTTCAGCAAGTTCCTCCAGGAAAAACTCATGTGCCTGACAGATTGAGATGCAAGGTTCTGAAATGGGAATATTCTTCTTTGTTGGCAGGTCACCCCGGACTTCGCAAGACCTTACTCTTATTCTCCCGTGACTACTGGTGGCCGCATCTTGAACGTGATGTTTTAGATTTTGTCCGTTCCTGTGTAACCTGTGCCTGTGACAAAACTCCTCTGCAAAGACCTGTGGGACTCTTACAGCCTCTGCCTATTCCGGCGGCTGATCTCACATAGCTATGGACTTTATTACCAATTTGCCTCCATCTTGCAATAATACAGTAATTTGGGTGGTGGTTGATCGGTTTTCCAAGATGGCTCACTTTATTCCTCTACCTAGTTTCCCATCTGCTCCACAGCTGGCAAAGCACTTCCTGCAACATATCTTTCATTTATATGGTCTACCCAATCATATCATCTCGGATCGAGGAGTTCAGTTCGTTTTGGTGAGCTCTCTGTTCCTGTCTTGACATCAACCTGGATTTCTCCTCTGTCTATCTCCCTCAGTCTTATGGCCAGGTGGAGATGGTTAACCAAAGTCTGGAGACTTATTTACTTCATTTTGTCTCAGCTCATCAGGACAATTGGGTTGATCTTCTTCCTTGGGCTGAATTTTCCCACAACCATAAGGATTCAGAATCCAACGAGGACTTCTCCGTTCTTTGTTGTCTATAGACACCATCCGTCCTCCTCTCCCAGTCTCTGTTTCCATCGGTGGGCCAGCTGTTGATGTTCTGATCCGTGACTTCTCGTCCATCTGGCAACAGACTTGACAATTTTTGTCTCAAGCCTCCTCTAGCATGAAAACCCAGGCAGATAAAAAAAGATCTCCTCCGTCTTTTTCTCCCGGCGATAAAGTACATCCTCCAAGTACATTCGTTTCAAAATTCCCAGTTACAAGTTGGGTCCTCGCTTCCTGGATCTGTTCGAGGTTCTGCAAATAATTAACCCAGTCTCATATAAACTCCGTTTGCCGTCTTCACTTCGTGTTCCAAACTCCTTCCATGTGTCACTCCTGAGGCCTCTGGTAATTAACTGTTTTCCTCAGAAGTACATTACTTGTACTCCCGTTTCTGGTTCCTCAAATGTGTTTCAGGTTAAGGAGATCTTGACTACGAAGACAGTTGACTGGAAGGGATTTGGTCCTGAGGAGAGATCCTGGGAGCCCGAAAACATCCTGGATCGTGGTCTCCTCAGATGTCTCCAGCCACTCACTCTGGCCGTGAGCACATTGTCCCCTTCTCTTTTCCAGCCAGCGGGGCTGGGATTCGCATTGCAGGACGCGCCCGCATGCGAATCCCAGCCCGTCACTCACCTCTGTGCTCTGCTGCTTACTCTCAGCTCCGGCGTGCGTGCCTCCATCTCCTAGGGCGCGCTTGTGCCGAAGCTCTAAGATTTAAAGGGTCAGTGCACCGGTAATTATCCATTGCACCTGTCACACTGTTATGAGTTTCTGCACCTCCCACATACCCCTGCCGGATCTTTGTTTGTTAGGTGCCTGTGTGGTCGAGTCGTGCCAGGGGTAGCGACCTGGGTGACGCCTGCCGCTGCAAGTCCATCCCGCTTTGCGGTGTGCTCTGGTGAAAACCAGCGGCACCTTAGACCCCGCTCCCTGGTACGGCCGTGTCATCTGCCACAAGGGTCCAGCGGATCCACTACCACAAGAGTTCCTGTCTACTGAACAGTGAATGTTACACCTATTTTTAAATGACATTATTCTTTAGAACCAATTACCAGGTTTCCATAGAGTTATGGTCTTAACACACAATGGTTGCACCATACAATGGTCATCCTGGAACCAATTCATATTGTGTTAATTGTGCATTACTTGAGAACCACTTTATTGTAGTTATGCATATTAGCAAATCCAAAAGTGCAGCAATGGTATAAAAGACATATAACCATGCATAAAGAAACCAACCTTGAATATATGTGTTAGGATTCGGCAGGCTGGATGTGGATCCTCTGTGTCAGCGAGGGATTGGCGTGGACCGTACCGGTGGACCGGTACTAAGCTGCTACTGGTATTCACCAGAGCCCGCCGCAAAGCGGGATGGTCTTGCTGCGGCGGTAGCAACCAGGTTGTATCCACCGTCAACGGCTCAACCTTGCTGACTGCTAAGAAGGCGTGGGACAGAAGGACTAGACAGAGGCGAGGTCAGACGTAGCAGGAGGTCAGGGCAGGCGGCAAGGTTCGTAGTCAATGGTAATGGCAGAAGGTCTGGAAACACTGGTATGGCAATCACAGAAAACGCTTTCACTAGGCACAAGGGCAACAAGATCCGGCAATGCTGGGAAGGGGAAGTGAGGTTATAAAGGCGTGGAGCAGGTGGGAGCTAATTAGACTGATTGGACCACGCACCAATTAGTGGTGCACTGGAGCCGCGCGCGCCAGGACGTGACAGCTGGGGACCGGGACAGGTAAGTGGATTGGGATGCGATCCGCGAGCGGACGCGTCCCGCTATGCGAATCGCAACCCCGTCGGCAGTGTCACTGCAGTGCTCCCGGTCAGCGGGTCTGACCGGGGCGCTGAAGAGAGGAGAACGCCGCGAGCGCTCCGGGGAGGAGCAGGGACCCGGAGCGCTCGGCGTAACAATATGTTTGAAAGAGAACATCATTTTGCATAAAGAAGTCAAGAGTGTATGCCCAAAAAGCAAAGATCTAACTGTGGTGTTGGGTGAGGGTAACATTGCATTATATTGAGTCCTTAGTAATTTGGGCACAAGACAGACACTGAAGGCAACATCTGCCACACAGGATGGGCAGAATGCTATATTCTGTACTGGGTCACAACACAACAGTCAAAGCAAAAATTAAGCCTATGTAGACATGTGATATAAAAGATCCACAACACAGCATGTGTGTTCTCCAAGATGGCGGCTTTGTCCCCGGGTGTAGGTTCCAGCCTAGAGATTATTTATTGGGCAGAAGGCATACAGCATATGTATGAAGTTTTATGGTAACCTAGCATAAGACACCACGTAAACTATTTTCTATACAGTAAACCATTTCTATACGGAAACTGCTTATATACAGTAAACCTTCCAAAAAAAAAAAAAAGAAGTGACATCACTTAATGTCTCTTTATGCTGTTTTGAACCCTGGAAATGTGTAGATTTTCCCATTGAAAACAAAGATATGCCAGTTACTAAAACCTTGCTCCCATTGACTTCAATGGCAGTGTGGAAAGAGTGACATGTCACTTCTTGCAGTGTGGCTTACTAACCCCTCCCCCTATTGAAATCAATGGGCACATCTTGTGCGTATGTAAACATACCCATAGTTTTGCATGGAATCTCAGTCAGGCGACAGTCAGGAGAATACACAATGGTGTCAATGACCTGAGTGACTTATTCTCTGTTTGTCAAGATGCCAGGACTTCTTCCAGCTACATCTTCCCTCTGCAGAGTCTGACGTCCAGACATCATTGGCTCCTCACTTTGTCAGCAGATCCTCATCCTCTGTATCGTGAAAATAATTAATATAACACTGCCAAAGACTGTGCCACCTGAATATAACCCTGACACACATTGTACCCGTAATAATAATGCTACCAGACACTGTATCTGTTAAATTAATTCTACCACTCACTGTACCCTTTGATATAAATCCTGCCACACATTTTTTCTTCTCAATTCGGCTGAATCCCACCCCTGCACTGTCCTCCTCCATCCTCCAGACCCCTCTGTCCTCCTCCATCCTTCTCCTCCAGTCTCCTCTGTCCTCCTCCGTCCTACTCCTCCAGATCCCTCTGTCCTTCTCCTCAAACACCTTTTCTCCTTCATCCTTCTCCTCCAGACCCCTCTGTCCTCCTCCATCCTTCTCCTCCAGACCCCTCTGTCCTCCTCCATCCTTCTCTTTCAGACCCCTCTGTCCTCCTCCATCTCCAGACCCCTGTGTCCTCCACCATTCTCCTCCTTCTCCAGACCCCTCTGTGCTCCTCCATCCTCCTCCAGACCCCTCTGTCCTCCTCCATCCTCCTTCAGACCCCTCTGTCCTCCTCTATCCTACTCCTCCAAACACCTCTGTCCTCCTCCAGACCCCTCTGTCCTCCTCCATCCTTTTCCTCCAGACCCCTCTGTCCTCCTTCATCCATCCTCCTTCCTCCTCTAGACCCCTCTGTCCTTCTCCATCCTTCTCCTCCAGATCCCTCTTTTCTCCTCCATCCTCCTCCTCCAGACACCTCTGTCCTCCTCCATCCTCCAGACCCCCCTGTCCTACTCAATTCTCCTCCTCAAGAACCCTCTGTCGTCCTCCGTCCTCCTCTTTCAGACCCCTCTGTTGTCCACCTCCAGACCACTCTGTCCTCCTTTTCTCGACTCCTTTTTTACCTTCTCCTCCAGACCCTTCTGTTCTCCTCCATCTTCCTCCTCCAGACCCCTCTATCTTCCTCCACCAGACCCTTCTTTTCCATACTCTTCCAGACTCCTTCTCCGTCCTCCCCACCCAGACCCCTAATTTTAACTCCTGACTCCTAAGTTGCAGCCACCAACCCTTTAGCTAAGTCCTCTCTAGGCTCCTCCAACATCCAAGCATCATGCATACACATCATTCATACATACAAAATACATACAAACACACATCATGCATACATCATTTTTTCATACACAGACATCAATCATACATACATCATACATAAATATATCTATCATACATACATCATTCATACACACAAATCATACATACAAACATCAATCATATACACATCATTCATACAGGCATGGCTGTAAATATTTCTAGAAATAAGTATTTCTCACAGAAAAGGATTGCAGTAACATATGTTTTGCTATACACATGTTTATTCCCTCTGTGTGTATTGGAACTAAACCAAAAAAGGGAGGAAAAAAATGCTAATTGGACATTATGTCACACCAAACTCCAAAAATGGTCTGGACAAAATTATTGGCACCCTTTCAAAATTGTGGAAAATTAAGATTATTTCAAGCATGTGATGCTCCTTTAAACTCACCTGGGGCAAGTAACAGGTGTGGGCAATATAAAAAGCACACCTGAAAACAGATAAAAAGGAGAGAAGTTCACTTAGTGTTTGCATTGTGTGTCTGTGTGTGTCACACTAAGCATGGAAAACAGAAAGAGGAGAAGATAACTGTCTGAGGACTTAAGACCAAAAATTGTGGAAACATATCAACAAGCTCAAGTTACATGCCATTTCCAGAGATCTAGATTTGCCTTTGTCCACAGTGCGCAACATTATCAAGAAGTTTGCAACCCATGGCACTGTAGCTAAACTCCCTGGGCATGGACGAAAGAGAAAAATTGATGAAAGGTGTCAACGCAGGATAGTCCGGATGGTGGATAAGCAGCCCCAAACAAGTTCCAAAGATATTCAAGCTGTCCTGCAGGCTCAGGGAGCATCAATGTCAGAGCGAACTATCCGTCGACATTTAAATGAAATTAAACGCTATGGCAGGAGACCCAGGAGGAACCCACTGCTGACACAGAGACATAAAAAAAGCAAGAGTAAGCCAAAATCCTTCTGGGAAAATGTCTTGAGGACAGATGAGACCAAGATAGAGTTTTTTGGTAAAGCACATTATTCTACTGTTTACCAAAATTGGAATGAGGCCTACAAAGAAAAGAACATAGTACCTACAGTGAAATATGGTGGAGGTTCAATGTTGTTTTGGGGTTGTTTTGCTGCCTCTGGCACTGGGTGCCTTGAATGTGTGCAAGGCATCATGAAATCTGAGGATTTTGGGTTGCACTGTACAGCCCAGTGTGAGAAAGCTGGGTTTGCGTCCAAGATCTTGGGTCTTCCAGCAGGACAATGACCCCAAACATACGTCAAAAAGCACCCAGAAATGGATGGCAACAAAGCGCTTGAGAGTTCTGAAGTGGCCAGCAATGAGTCTAGATCTAAATCCCATTGAACACCTGTGGAGAGAGCTTAAAATTGCTGTTGGGAAAAGCGCCCTTCCAATCAAAGAGAGACCTGGAGCAGTTTGCAGAGGAAGAGATGTCCAACATTCCGGCTGAGAGGTGTAAGAAGCTTATTGATGGTTATAGAAAGCGACTGATTTCAGTAATTTTTTCCAAAGGGTGCAACCAAATATTAAGTTAAGGGTGCCAATAATTTTGTCTAGCCCATTCTTGGAGTTTGGTGTGACATTATGTCTAATTGCTTTTTTTCCTCCTTTTTTTTTTTTTTTTTTTGGTTTAGTTCCAATATACACAAAGGGAATGAACATGTGTATAGCTAAACATGTGTTACTGCAAACCTTTTCTGTGAGAAATACTTCATTTTCTTGAAAAATTTTAGGGGTGCCGACATTTACAGCCATGACTGTACATACATACACATCATACATACATTTTTCTTACACACTCATCATTCATACATACATATTACATACATACATACATCTATCATACACACACATCATTCATAAATACATACACATCATACATACATACATCTATCATACACAAATCATTCATACAGTGGGGCAAAAAAGTATTTAGTCAGCCACATAAAAAGATGAGAGAGGTCTGTAATTTTCATCATAGGTATACCTCCACTGTGAGAGACATAATGAGAAAAAAAAATCCATAAAATGATATTGTCTGATTTTTTTTAAAGAATTTATTTGCAAATTATGGTGGAAAATAAGTATTTGGTCAATAACAAAAGTTCATCTCAATACTTCATTATATACCCTTTGTTGACAATGACAGAGGTCAAACGTTCTCTGTAATTCTTCACAAGGTTTTCACACACTGTTGCTGGTATTTTGGCCCATTCCTTCATGCAGATCTCCTCTAGAGCAGTGATGTTTTGAGGCTGTTGCTGGGCAACACGGACTTTCAACTCACTACAAAGGTTTTCTATGGGGCTGAGATCTGGAGACTGGCTAGGCCACTCCAGGACCTTGAAATTCTTCTTACAAAGCCACTCCTTTGTTGCCTGGGTCCACTCCTTTGTTGTTTGGGATCATTGTCATGCTGATAGACCCAGCCATGTTTCATCTTCAATGCCCAATACCACTGTTCCAAAAATCTGTCAGACACCTGTGGGGCATAAATGCTCATTGTATCCCTTATTACATTACGTGAGAGGTGTAGTTTCCAAAATGGGGTCACATGTGGGAGGGGTCCATTGTTCTGGCACTATGGGGGCTTTGTAAACACACGTGGCCTTCAATTCCAGACAAATTTTCTCTTCAAAATCCCAATGGTGCTCCTTCTCTTCTGAGCATTGTAGTTCGCCCACAGAGCACTTTACATCCACATATGGGGTATTTATATACTCAGAAGAAATGGGGTTACAAATTTTGGGGGGCTTTTTTCCTATTTTCCCTTGTGAAAATGAAAAATTTAGGGTAACACCAGCATTTTAGTGAAATATATATTTTTTTAAATTTTCCCATCCAACTTTAATGAAAATTCGTGAAACACCTGGGGTGTTAAAGTTCACTATACCCCTTGTTACATCCCGTGAGGGGTGTAGTTTCCAAAATGGGGTAACAGGTGGGTATTTATTTTTTTGCGTTTATGTCAGAACCGCTGTAAAATCAGCCACCCCTGTGCAAATCACCAATTTAGGCCTCAAATGTACATAGTGCACTCTCACTCCTGAGCATTGTTATGCGCCTGCAGAGCATTTTATGCCCCCATATGGGGTATTTCTATATTCCGGAGAAATTGTGTTACAAATTTGGGGGGGCTTTTTTTCCTTTTACCTCTTGTGAAAATAAAAAGTAAAGGGCAACACCAGCATGTTAGTGTAAAAACATTTTTCTTTTACACTAATGTGCTGGTGTAGACCCCAACTTTTCATTTTCATAAGGGGTAAAAGGAGAAAAAGCCCCCTCCCAAATTTTTTTAGTGCAATTTCTCCCGAGTGTGGAAATACCCCATATGTGGCACTAAACTGTTTCCTTGAAATACGACAGGGCTCCGAAGCGAGAGAGCGCCATGCGCATTTGAGAACTAAATAAGGGATTGCATAGGGGTGGACATAGGGGTATTCTATGCCAATGATTCCCAAACAGGGTGCCACCAGCTGTTGCTAAACTCCCAGCATGCCTGGAAAGTCAGTGGCTGTCCGGAAATGCTGGGAGTTGTTGTTTTGCAACAGCTGGAGGCTCCGTTTTGGAAACACTGCTGTACAATACGTTTTTCATTTTTATTGGGGGGGGGGGGGCAGTGTAAGGGGGTGTATATGTAGTGCTTTACCCTTTATTATGTGTTAGTGTAGTGTAGTGTTTTTAGGGTACCACAGGCGGAGGTTTACAGTGAGCTTCCCGCTAGGAGTTTGCGCTGCGGCGAAGCAGGAAACTTACTGTAAACCTGCCCATATACCCTGTACATTCACATGGGGGGGGCAAACCCCAGCTGTTTCAAAACTACAACTCCCAGCATGTACTGACAGACCGTGAATGCTGGGAGTTGTGCTTTTGCAACAGCTGGAGGCACACTGGTTGGAAAACCTTCAGTTCTGTTACCTAACTCAGCATTTTCCAACCAGTGTGCCTCCAGCTGTTGCAAAACTACAACTCCCAGCATGTACTGATCGCCGAAGTGCATGCTGGGAGATGTAGTTATGCAACAGCTGGAGGTACGCAACTACAACTCCCAGCATGCCGAGACAGCTGTTTGGGCATGCTGGGATTTGCAGTTTTGCAACATCTGGAGGACTACAGTTTAGAAACCACTGCACAGTGATGTCCAAACTGTGGCCGTCCAGATGTTGCAAAACTACAGATCCCAGCATGCCCAGACAGCAAACTGCTATGTGGGCATGCTGGGAGTTGTAGTTTTGCAAGATCTAGAAGGCCACAGTTCCCTGCACAGTGATCTCCAAACTGTAGCCCTCCAGCTGTTGCAAAACTACAAATCCCAGCATGACAGCTATCTGGGCATGCTGGGAGTTGTAGTTTTGCAACATCTGGAGGGCAACAGTGTAGAGACCACTGTAAAGTGGTCTCAAACTGTAGCCCTCTAGATGTTGCTAGGCAACTTACCGGCTTCCGTCGGATCCAGGGAGTCACCCGTATGACATGCCGCCCGCCGATCTCCGACACCGATCGTCGCCGTAGCCTCGCCCGCAGGGTAAGTGGCCTTCGTCACTGGTCCCCTTCGGTTTCCCTGTTCTGCCCCGCCTATTGTGGGTGGGCAGAACGGGGAAAACGAAAGTTAACCCGCCCCGATCTGCTACTGGGCGTCGCTTCTAGACGCCCAATAGCAGGGATAGGAGGGGTGGCACCCCTGACACCTCACTCCTATCCCTTCAAGGGGATTGTGGGTGTCTTGGACAACCACGATCCCCCTTATTTTCCGGGTCACCATAGACCCGTATGACGCGGAATAGCCGCAAATCGCAAGTGTGAATTCACTTGCGATTTGCGCCGATCGCCGATATGGGGGGTCTGATAACCCCCCTGGGCGTTTGCGCGGGGTGCCTGCTGATCGATATAAGCAGTCACCCCGGTCTGGTCCTCACCCAGCGCGGCTAGGACAGAAATTCCACGAATTTCTGCCAGAAATCTTGCTTGTAGGTGACCAAATACTTATTTTCCACCATAATTTGATTTGATGGATTTTTTTTTTCATTATGTCTCTCATAGCTGAGGTATACCTATGATGAAAATTACAGCCTCTCTCATCTTTTAAAGGGGGAGAACTTGCACAATTCGTTACTGACTAGACACTTTTTTCCCTCACTGTACGTCCTGGTGCGGTAAGTGCCAAGTCACCAGGACGTATATTACGGGGATACACATATCATACATACACATCATTCATACATACATACACACATCATACATAAGACTATGTATCATTCATATACACACATACATAATACATACACACATCATACAAACATACATACATTTTTCTTACACACACATCATATATATATTATACATAGATAGACACAACATACGTACAGCCCCCAACCATCCTAGGTCTCCTCACCCTCCTTACCTGCAGCCACCATGAATGGGGATGTTGGGGTCCAAGGCAGCACTCACAGATAAGGCGCAACTCCAATCTATTGCTGCGCTGTAATATACTTTGCCGGCCTCCACTTCTGCCAAACCCCCCTCCCCCCCCTTCACATTAGCTGAGAACACATGTTTTTAGAATAAGGTGAAGGGTAAAAAAGCTGGCAGACACCACAAACAGCATCCTACCTTCCTTCAGAAGAAAAAGGACTTGGCATATTATAATTCAGCTACCTGATCCATCTCTCCCATGACACCTTAGATGGTTGGCTGGTCCAGCTGAAATCCGCAGGATCGGCAGACAATAATCTAAGGTGTACGACTTTAGTAATGTATTTATGGCAGTGAGAGGAGAATCTGAGAATGCAAACTGATAAGAACATTCCAGTGAAACTCCAATCTCCCCCAACACAATCTTTACACTGTGCACTTCTAGGTCATAATAACCTATATTGTCTTTTCATCTGTAACAAAACCTACGTTCTAGGGAATGTTCACACAGAGCGGATAAGCTGTGGGTTTTTCACAGAGGATTTGTGTGTGGAAAATCCACAGTAGCAGCACGGTAGAGGAGATGAAGAAATCTCGTCCATTCATTGCAGAAAAAAAACACAAACTGACTTGTGGTACGAATTTTACTACCTTAGCAAGTTAACTTCTATGTCAGATACGCTACACTACAGATTTGTTTCAGATTTTCTATGTAGATTTTTCACACACAATGGGAAAGATTTTTTATTGCAAATGCACTTGAAATCTGTGTACTTTTCACCAAAAATATAATCTGTGGCACGTTTGTCATGGGTTTTAGAAATTTTTTCTTCCTGCTCTGACATAAAGGGACACAACCTTGGTAAAAGGATCATGGCTTTAGTTTAAAAGGGCATGTGGTGCACAATTCTGCTTTGAAGTAAGCAAACAAATAGTTGGTCTAAACTTAGATTAGACAGTCTTTAGATATATCACATTTATCAATCGGCATGATAGATTTTGCAGACTGTCCATCTAAGTTTGCACAGTCTAGGAATTCCACAGTCTTAGTAAATGTTTGAGCAGACATCAGAATTTTATGATTTTCTTTGGGTGACAGTAAATCTAATCTTTTAAGTTCTATCCCCTACCTCTCCACATGCTAGTCATGTATTAGCGAATATTAGTTTGGAAGGATAAAAGTAGGCAGTTAATAGAAAAGTGAGTCACTGACTTTCTGGCTTGTCTGACCATCAGTGCAGTTTTTAGAGTAAAAAAATTGCTGTAAAAATGTTTAAAAAAAATACAATGTAATTAATTAAAATGTCATCTCAATATACTGCCAATGATGCTATGTTCAGGGGTAGCATATTATAATGCATGTTCTGCTGTTTTTATTTAATACCAAACAGCACAAAACAATTATGTTGTATTTGCAGATAGACTTGTGCACAAGAAAAATTTTCGCTTTGTTTCGTTTTTTCATTTTCGGTAAAATTTTTCGGGCTTCATTTTTCGGATACATTCGGTATTCGGGGGTTCGGTTTTGATTGTTTTCGGATACATTCGGTATTCGGGTACATTCGGGTAAATCTTTTTTAAGCAGGGGACTATTATCGGGATCGTGTGCAGGAAAAGAGGGCAGCCACGGAGATCGGAACATTGGAAGACAGGTAAGATAATATAATTTTATGTGATTCATTAATACATGATGTAATGTTGAATGAATGAATGAATAAATGTATGTATGAATGAATGAATGAATTCTGTATGAATGATTGATGTGTTTGATCGATGTGCTTGATTGTCGGGTGATTTATGTATAACATGTCATGTCACTTGCGCTAACAGTGTTTCTGTTACTGTTACCAGGGTGCCTCCAGCTGTTGCAAAACTACAACACCCACCCAGCATGCCCTGACAGCCAAAGGCTGTCTGGGCATGCTGGGAGTTGCAGTTTTGCAACAGATGGAGGTCCCCTGCTTCGTTGGCAAACATGCCATAACCTATATTTCAGTTCTTTCATTTTTAAAATCCCCTCCGTTATTTCCGAACTGGGTTACTAGGTCAATGAAATGTATAGTAATTGCCGTGGGAACATTTTTTATTCATAAATCCGCAGACTTAATTGGATAATTGCCGTTTAGAACTTTTAGGGTCCCAACGTTCTAAACGGCAATTATCCAATTAAGTCTGCGGATTTATGAATAAAAAATGTTCTCACGGCAATTACAATGAGACATATCGCCCCGGGTGTTAGTCGTGACACCCGATGCGATCGTTCATAATATAGTAGAGATGTGGAGCGGCTTTGTACAGCGCTCACATCTCTGCTCCGGCCAGTGAATAGAACATAATTCATTCATATTTTCCACCCAGAGCTGTGATTGGCCGGATGGTTGCAGCCAATCACAGCTCTGAGGAAAATATGAATGAATGAGTGGCCAGAGTATAGAGCAGAGATGGGAGCGATTTAAACAGCCGCTCCATCTCTGCAATACACAGGACGATCACATTGGGTGTCAATAGTGATACCCGCTGTTATCTGTTCTTACCTGCAAGTACTACTACTCCCAACATGGAGCACACACTGCTCCATGCTGGGAGCTGTAGTATCTGCATTAATAGACAGATCGCAGCGAGTGTAACTTCTGACACCTGATGCGATCTGTCTATTAATGCAGGTACTACAGCTCCCAGCATGGAGCAGAGTGTGCAGAGTGTGCTCCATGTTGGGCGTTGTAGTACCTGCAGTTACAGAAAGATCACAGTGGATGTCACTCCTGACACCCGCTGTGATCCTCCTGTATAATGTATAGATGCGGCGGGCGCTCTTCTATGGTCCCTGCACTGCCGTATATATGCACATATTCATTTTTCCCGCAGAGAGCTGTGATTGACCAGATGGTTCCAGCCAATCACAGCTCTCTGTGGGAAATCGGAATGTGTATATATACGGCAGTGCAGGGGACCATAGGACAGCGGCCGCTGCATCTATACATTATACAGGAGGATCACAGCAGGTGTCAGGAGTGACATCCACTGTGATCTTTCTGTAACTGCAGGTACTACAACTCCCAACATGGAGCACACTATGCACACTCTTCTCCATGCTGGGAGCTGTAGTACCTGCATTAATAGACAGATCGCAGCGGGTATCAGAAGTTACACTCGCTGTGATCTGTCTACTAATGCAGATACTACAGCTCCCAGCATGGAGAAGAGTGTGCTCCATGTTTGGAGTTGTAGTACCTGCAGGTAAGAACAGATCACAGCGGGTATCACTACTGACACCCAATGTGATCGTCCTGTGTATTGCAGAGATGGAGCGGCTGTATACAGCGCTCGCATCCCTGCTCTATACTCGGCCACTCACTCATTCATATTTTCCTCAGAGCTGTGATTGGCTGCAACCATCCGGCCAATCACAGCTCTGGGTGGAAAATATGAATAAGTGATGTTCTATTCACTGGCCGGAATAGAGATGTGAGTGCTGTATAAAGCCGCTCCACATCTCTACTATATTATGAACGATCGCATCTTGGGGGTCAAGACTGACACCCGGGGCGATATGTCTCATAGTAATTGCCATGGGAACATTTTTCATTCATAAATCTGCAGACTCAATTGGATAATTGCAGTTTAGAACGTTGGGACCCTAAACGTTCTAAACCGCAATTATCCAATTAAGTCTGTGGATTTATGAATAAAAAATGTTCCCACAGCAATTAGTATGCATCTCATTGACCTAGTAACCCAGTTCAGAAAAAAAGGAGGGGATTTTAAAAATGAAAGAACTGAAATATAGATTATGGCATGTTTGCCAACGAAGCAGGGGGCCTCCATTTGTTGCAAAACTGTAACTCCCAGCATGCCCAGACAGCCTTTGGCTGTCAGGGCATGCTGGGTGGGTGTTGTAGTTTTGCAACAGCTGGAGGCACCCTGGTAACAGTAACAGAAACACTGTTAGTGCAAGTGGCATGACATGTTATACATAAATCAGCCAACAATCAAACACATCGATCAAACACATCAATCATTCATACAGCATTCATTAATTCATTCATACATACATTTATTCATTCATTCATTCAACATTACATCATGTATTAATGAATCACATAGAATTATACATTATCTTACCTGTCTTAATGTTCTGATCTCCGCGGGTCTCTTCTTTTCTGTGCACCCGCTCCCGATAATGGTCCCTTGCTTTTGGATGAAAATGAATTTTGTTTTTTAACAAAAATAAAATTAGTTTTTCCCAATTTTGTAGGCATGTACAATTCGTTTAGTTCAGATTTCGGATTCATTCGGATGTAAATATTTCGTACATTCGGATCAATCTGAATGTACGAAATATGAACAATTCGGACAAAAACGAATTAGGTCCGAAACGAATTGCACATGTCTATTTGCAGAATAGTTGCTAAGCAAAGGCATAACAGGGAGTGCAGAAGGGGCAGTTGTACCCAGACCCAGGAGCTTGAGGGGACACATTTTTATTTATTTTTTTCCTATAGGAGGAGACCAGTACCATAAATAAAGCGTTCTAATTGGGGGTCCTATTACAGGGCCCAGCTTCTCTAAGTTGAGCCTCTACTGCTTACATAAAGAAGGGTTGTCACACTGCTCCCCTTCTTCCCTTAATGGGGAGCAGAGTTTGGTGACTAGGGCATAGTTACTGGAGTGGAGCATGGTCTTCAGAGCTGGAATGCAGAACTAACTGCCAAGCAAAGATACAGGTCCAGCTGGTAAAGAGACAGGTAAAGACACAGGACTAACAGACGTAGACACCAAATCAATAGGCGAAGACAAGAACAACAAGAAAACAGTTTGTGACAAGAATCAGTCAGGAATTCTGTACTGTATATTTATCAGACTCCTAAGCAATGACTATGTACACAGCTGCTGTCAACCATTGCTAAGGTGGCAGGGGAGCACTTTACTTGTGATGTTTGATACAATAACCCAGCAGATTTGGTATTATAACATGCTACTCTTAAAGTAGTTGTGTCGCATACCAAAATTCCGGATTTAGTACTACATTGGATCCCCACCAGCCGCTGCTGGAAGAGTTCTTCGCCATTCAGTGATGGAGCTGGCCTAGCCAATTGAGAGGTGGGAGTGCTAGTTCACACTTCTCAAAAGCTGGAGATTTAAACAGGCAGCTCAACTCTGATTTTGTAGTATACGCCCTTTGGGTTTTGACTCTCTGGCTTGTTCCTTTGTTAAGCTCTTCTAACTGATTTGGTACTGTTTTGCCTGTGTATTGCTGACCTGGCCTGGTTGACTTTCCTTGACGCCCAGTGCTCTTAATCCAGTCTAGGGACTCACACAGTTGGGGGCTGCGGTTTAGGCCAGATCATCCAAGTCGATACTTGCATCATCTGTTGCAAAACTACAATTCCCAGCATGCCCTTTGGCTGTACATCAAGCATGTCAAACTCGAACGCTAACATGGGCCAAAAAAACAAGGTTTAAGTTTATATGGGTCGCATCAACAAAAAAAAAAATGCCTTCCCTGCACAACACCCCATGTCCCTTTTGCACAACAACCCATGCCCCCCTGCACATCTCATGCCCCCCTGCACAAGACCCCATGCCCCCTTTGCACAAGACCACCTGCCCACCCAACACAAGAACCCATGCCCCCCTGAACAACACCCCATGCCCCCCTTCACATGACCCCATGACCCCCCTTCACATGACCCCATGCCCCTTTTGTACAACAATCCATGCCCCTTTTGCACAAGACCCCATGCCCCCTTTGCACAAGACCCCATGCCCCCCTGCACAAGACCCTGCCCCCCTGCACAAGACTGTGCAGTACAGTTCCCCCACATTAGGTGCCATATAGTTCCCCCACATTAGGTGCAGTATAGTTCCCCACATTAGGTGCAGTATAGTTCCCCCACATTAGGTGCAGTACAGTTCCCCCACATTAGGTGCAGTATAGTTCCCCCACATTAGGTGCAATATAGTTCCCCCACATTAGGTGCATTATAGTTCCCCACATTAGGTGCAGTATAGCTCCCCCACATTAGGTGCAGTACAGTTCCCCCACATTAGGTGCAGTATAGTTCCCCACATTAGGTGCAGTGCAGTTCCCCCGCATTAGGTTGGCAATATAGTTTCCCCACATTAGGTTGACAGTATAGTTCCCAACATTAGGTGCAGTATAGTTCCCCCACATTAGGTGCAGTATAGTTCCCCACATTAGGTGCAGTACAGTTCCCCCACATTAAGTGCAGTAAAGTTCCCCCACATTAGGTGCCGTATAGTTCCCCACATTAGGTTGGCAGTATAGTTCCCCACATTAGGTGCAGTATAGTTCCCCCACATTACGTGCAGTATACAGTCATGGCCGTAAATGTTGGCACCCTTGAAATTTTTCAAGAAAATGAAGTATTTCTCACAGAAAAGGATTGCAGTAACACATGTTTTGCTAGACACATGTTTATACCCTTTGTGTGTATTGGAACTAAACCAAAAAAGGGAGGAAAAAAAGCAAACTGGACATAATGTCACACCAAACTCCAAAAATGGTCTGGACAAAATTATTGGCACCCTTAACTTAATATTTGGTTGCACACCCTTTGGAAAAAATAACTGAAATCAGTCACTTCCTATAACCATCAATAAGCTTCTTACACCTCTCAGCTGGAATGTTGGACCACTCTTCCTTTGCATACTGCTCCAGGTCTCTCTTATTGGAAGGGCGGCTTTTCCCAACAGCAATTTTAAGATCTCTCCACAGGTGTTCAATGGAATTTAGATCTGGACTCATTGCTGGCCACTTCATAACTCTCCAGCGCTTTGTTGCCATCCATTTCTGGGCGATTTTTGACATATGTTTGGGGTCATTGTCCTGCTGGAAGCTGTACAGTGCGACCCAAAATCCGTTGGTAATCCTCAGATTTCATTATGCCTTTCACACATTCAAGGCAGCCAGTTTCAGGGGCAGCAAAACAACCCCAAAACATCATTGAACCTCCACTATATTTCACTGTAGGTACGGTGTTCTTTTCTTTGTAGACCTCATTCTGTTTTAGTAGAACAGTAGAATGATGTGCTATACCAATGTGTCCACAAGATGTTTTCCCAGAAGGATTTTGGCTTACTCAAGTTCATTTTGGCAAAATGTAGTCTTGCTTTCTTATGTCTCTGTGTCAGCAGTGGGGTCCTCCAGGGTACCTGCCATAGCGTTTAATTTCATTTAAATGTCGACGGATAGTTCATGCTGACACTGATGCTCCCTGGGCCTGCAGGACAGATTGAATATCTTTGGAACTTGTTTGGGGCTTCTTATCCACCATCCGAACTATCCTGCGTTGACACCTTTCATCAATTTTTCTCTTCCGACCACGCCCAGGGATATAAGCTACAGTGCCATGGGTTGCAAACTTCTTGATAATGTTGCGCACTGTGGACAAAGGCAAATCTAGATCGAGATGGACTTGTAACCTTGAGATTATTTATATTTTCCCACAATTTTGGTTCTCAAGTCCTCAGACAGTTCTCTTCTCCTCTTTCTGTTGTCCATGCTTAGTGTGGCGCACACAATGCAAAGACTTAGGGGGACATTTATCAATGTTTGCTTTTGTATTCCTTTTTTTATTTATTTTTTTCTTACAATTTTTTTGCTTATGTGCGACTTATTTATCAACTGCTTTCAGCCTGTTGATAAATTTCTTTCACATAAGCACTTTTTCTTTTTTTACTTTGGTAGTGGCTTTTTCTGCTCCATGTCTAAGCTGGTGTAAATTTAGTAGGTTTTTTCATGCCATTCGACTTTTTTGCGACTTTCGCACTTGATGAATCTCTGACCACTGCAAGTCAGAAATCACTTTTATCTTTGGTAAGCAAGATTTTTATTTTTTGCTTAGGACACTGAACATGCAAAAAGTCACAGAAAAAAGAGTGTAGTCGCACGTGCGACTTTTTTGCGACAATTTTAAGCAAAAAAAACCTACTAAATGCTTTGATAAATGTCCCCCTAAGTGAACTTCTCTCTTTTTTATCTGTTTTCAGGTGTGATTTTTATATTGCCCACACCTGTTACTTGCCCCTGGTGAGTTTAAAGGAGCATCACATGCTTGAAACAATCTTATTTTTCCACAATTTTGAAAGGGTGGCAATAATATTGTCCAGCCCATTTTTGGAGGTTGGTGTGACATTATGTCCAATTTGCTTTTTTTCCTCCCTTTTTTGGTCTAGTTCCAATATACACAAAGGGAATAAACATGTGCATAGCAAAACATTTGCTATTTCAATCCTTTTCTGTGAGAAATGCTTCATTTTCTTGAACAATTTCTGGGGTGCCAACATTTATGGCCATGACTATGTACTGTAATAACTAGGATTCTTATTGCTTATCACATATTTTCTTACATAACTGAGCCAAAGTCTAGCTCCGAACCTTTGTCCCTAGAAAGTGCTTAGCTGAATGTTGCAAAATGATTATTCATAATTTAAATTGTGTTTCTTTGACACACGTTTTATAATGTGCGCAGTTAATGTAAAATCCACAGAATGTGAATAGTTGAGAATAGTTACTACAAAATACTAAGAATAGTTACTACAAAAAGAGAAAGATATCCTACACTACACAGTGCATTGATTAAAAATGGTTCAACTTTCACATGTATTTCATAGTTTCAGGCGACTTCAATAACTAGGGATTTAAAAAATAAAATAAAAAAGTGTCAAAACTAACCAGAGATGGTTTGCATAAACAAAAATTGACTTTTTAGAATATATCTACCAAGAGTCAAGATTCTATTGACTTCTGCATGGGATCATCCATGTATCTCTCCGGTGAGCTTGAAATACAGTGCTCGGATTTCTTCGCCTTTCTCATAGAGATACATGGAGGGGGTGTCGGCCACCACTTTGTTACAATGGTTGACAATAATCTGTGCATGTAGCAGAGGTTGTGCATGAGAAGAGCCTGGGTGCCAGGCAGGAGATCTTGGGGGTCCCAGCAGTCGGACCTATCGTGATCAGACACTTATCCCCTATGCTGTGGATAGGGGATAAAAACATATGTACCGGATTTCCCCTTTAAAGTATGTTGACAAATATATAAATAAATTAAAAACAGTGTAAAATCTGAAGCATTATGTCCACAGTACATAGGCTATGTGTGAACATACATTTTAGGGAGTGTTGGATCATAAAAACTTTCCTTCTTTGCATGATATTTGTACACACCCTTATTGGGTAAAGTTATTCTTGATGGGGAGACTAACATATTAAATGATTACAAAAAGATTTTTTGACCTCTAAAATGTTATCAAGAGACATACATATCAATCCATATGAATATACGTCTAACCCTCTGACAAATAAAAGGAAAAAATTCGATTTATCTTTTACCCTTTGTAGAAATCAACTTGACTAGGATCAATCAGTATGTATATCAGTATTGGTTGGTGTTTAAAATGTCCAATTAAATGAAGCCGGATGTAGTGCCAGCGACATGAAACGGCACCTTGGTCTCGCTCTATACCCCTAAAGCTGACTGTTGTTTTCTGCTGTATTGGACTCAAGATGACATAAACTGAGTACAGTGATATCTTCATGCCTGGTGAGTACTACACTTAATTTTTCTTCTATTTACATTTATGAAATCGTTCTTTGTCAATAAGAATTTGCGCCTAGCATCCCAGAGTGACACAACTGTGTCCTGTCTTGTAGCTTTTTTTTCACAGGCTTTTATTGATCCCTTACTTGCAGTGTCTGTCTTCTCTTGCTCCACATGCTAAAATATCCTTATTGCACACTCCCAAATATAGTTACAGAGCTTGAAAAGTTCATATATCCAGAGCTGCTAATAATATTGTCTTTCAAAAGACAGGTAACTCACTGATGTCCTTTTTGTAAGCAATAGCACTCTAAAGAATATGTAGCGGGTCGCTGACGTCCCTTATATAAAATGGTGTAGCACTGAAAGCTGACCACCACCAAGATGATCCCAGTGGCCATAGGGAGAACAGCCCAGTGACAGAGCAGCCCCAATGCTGCCTGACCTACCCGCTGGCTCTGGGCCTGGCTACCTCACAGATACGGAACCATTGCCACACAGCACCATACCAGTATTCACCATATGCTCCCAGTCTGAGGTCACAACATGGCTAATGGGCTTGCACATTATGATCATAATGTATACTAATGATCTTTTAGTATGTCAGCAGAGAGCATTGAGGACAAGACAAAAAACAAATTCAAAACGAAAATAATTTCCTCTGTAGCATACAGCTGCTAAAAAGTACTGGAAGGGTAAAGATTTTTTAATAGAAGTCATTTACAAATCTTTTTAACTTTCTGGCACCAGTTCATTTAAAAAAAATGCTGGAGTCAAGTTTTTGTTTGTTCTGAGTTTAACGGCTTATGTTTAGCCTTCTGCTGAACTGTAATGTTCCTGCTGGTTTGTTTTTAAATTTTTTTTATTTTTGCACCAACATCCTGCTTGTTTGCCTACCATTTGTGCAGCTAATTCCCACATATGGAAGAGAATGCGGGCAGTTGGTTGCTAAGCGTTACGGCTGCATACATTTTTGTTTTTTGGACTGTTTAACCTGCATTTAAGTTTTTTGGACTGTTTAACCTGTCCTGGGTAAAATCTGATACATCGTTGCCAAGCCAGACCCCTGCTATGAAGGAACTATGCAAGCACCTGGTTCAGGCCAATGCAGCCCAGCAAGAGACAAACCGTTTGCTGCTGGAACAGATTGCTGCCCTCAAGGACATTTTTTTTCTGCTTAGGGGATAGAGGACTTATCAGGGGTTATAAACGTGAAAAAGGCGGTGCAAGGTGCCTTGCAAAATATAACCCCGGATAATGACGTAGAGGCATATCTTGCTGTTTTTGGGAGACTTGCTGAAAGAGAGAAACTTCATGGGCCTCTATGGACTGAGGTCCTGGCACCTTACTTGATTGGTGAACCACAAAAAGCCTACTTTGATCTGACTGCAGAGCAAGTCAAGGACTATGACCTCTTAAAGGCGGAGATTATGGCCCGGCTGGGAGTCACTTTAGCGGTGCAGGCTTGCAGAGTCCATGACTGGCGCTTTGAAAAGCAGAAGCTGCCACCCTCCCAGCTGTTTGACCTGCTACACCTGGTGCGCAAGTGGGTACACCCAGAGACCCTGAGTCCGTCTGCCATTGTTGACCATATCGTTATGGACCACTATGTGACTGGACTTCCTCGGGATGTTCAACGTTGGGTTGCCCAGGGTGACCCCCAAAACGCTGGACCAGCTGGTGGCACTAGTGGAGCGGTTTACTACTACCGAGGCTTATCAGACCACAGCAGTTCGTGGGGCACTACAGGGATCATGTCCAGAGGTCCAGCCGCAATGCCACTCCGCAGCTGAACAGGAAGCTGAAGGTACTCTCACCCTATGAAGACCCATTGGGCAGCAGACCCGAGGTGCATTGCTGGAGGTGTCAGAAAGGGGAACATATTGCAGCATACTGTTCTCAGCACGAGGAAGAAATGTAGTGTGGGGTCACCTGATGCCTCTCCATGCTTGCCCGTCCTGTCTGCAGTGCTACTTCCTTGCAGGAGCAAGGTCCACAAGAGTGCCCAGTCCAGGTAAATGGGGTCAGTGTAGTAGCACTGTTGGACTCAGGCAGCCTAGTCACTCTCTTACGAGCTGCCATTCCCCATGTCCTGTTACCCCAGAAAAGCAGGTGGGGTTGTGTGCATACATGGGGACACTAAACACTATCCACTTGCAAAAGTGACTGTAAAAACTGCCTGTGATACTCTTAACTACGAGCTGGGGGTAGTGAGAGACTTCATATATCCTTTTTGTTGTGGGACGTGATTTTTCATTATTTTGGGAACTTTGGTTAACCCTTTAATTTGACTCTAAGTTTGACTTGTATCCCCCGTCTCTCAGCCCATTTCCCCTACCTGAGGATGTCCAAGATGATACAGTAGGGGTGACCACTGTTGTACCTGATAATTGTTCCCTAACAGTGTTGGCAGGAGAGGAGGATGACCCTCCCACTCCTGAGCACATGTTCCTGACCTAGAGGTGTCATGGGAGGATTTTGGAACTGCTAAGTTGCGAAACCTCACCCTGAAACTTGCATAGGAAAGTGTAACAGTGCTAAACAAGGCTCTGCCGGGTGCTGAGAAAAAGTATCTTCATTTTGCTGTATATAATAATTTATTGTAACGCGTTAATAAGGTGTGGGATGAAATTGTGGAACAGCTGCTGGTGCCAGTACCATATAGGAAAGTGGTGCTTGATATGGCCCACAGCCATGTGCTAGTGTGTCACCTGGGGGCAGAAAAAACGCAAGAGTGAGTCCTGCCAAGGTTTTATTGGCCAGGCTGTTACCAGGAGATCTTGAATTTTCCAAATCCTGTCCAGCTTGTCAGTTAACCAATCCTATGTCCCATTTTAGGAGCCCCCTAGTAATCCTACCAGTAATTGAGGTGCCATTCAAAAGGATAGCTACTGATCTGGTAGGCCCGTTGATAAAGTCTACCAAAGGCCATCAATATATTCTGTTAGTAATTGACTATGCCACAGGCAGGCCCGTCACTACAGGACAGGCAAACCAAGCAATTGCTTGGGGCCCCGAGCTGGCCAGAAGCCCCGAGCAGAGCCAGTACTTGCCCGTCCTGTAGCGACGGGGCAATTCCCCCCATCACTATTAAGGACATCCCTGTGTCCCGAAAGATGTTTTCAGGACACAGGGATGCCCCTGTTAACTCTCTGCGGCCCCGCGTTAAGCTTAAAAACGCAGGGGCCGCCGGGTGATAGCACATGCTGGGACGTCACTGACGTCCCGTGCGTGCGCCCATAGCAACGGAGGCGCAGAAGACCGGAGCATCGAGGAGGAGGAAGACGTGCGTGGACCAGCTTGGTAAGTGACCAGCGGCATGTCATCTTCGGTGTTCCGGCCACCGCTTCTTCGGTCCCGGGAACTAATGCTATGGCCAAACCGGAGGAGCGGTGGTCAAAGCACAGAAGTGGGGCAGTACACAGGCATACAGCCCTCAGCCATTCACTGTATATGGCTGGAGGCTGTATGTCTGTGGGGAACACTGTCAGCCTAATGTGAGGGAACACTGCCAGCCTAATGTGGGGGAACACTGCCTACCTAATGTGGGGGAACACTGCCTGCGCCTAATGTGTGGGGCAACACTGCCTGTGCCTAATGTGTGGGGGAACACTGCCAGCCTAATGTGGGGGAACACTGCCTACCTAATGTGGGGAGAACTATGCTGCACCTAATGTGGGGGGGGGGACACTGCCAACCTAATGTGGGGAGAACTATGCTGCACCTAATGTGGGGGGAACACTGCCAGCCTAACGTGGGGAGAACTATGCTGCAGCTAATGTGGGGGGAACACTGCCTACCTAATGTGGGGAGAACTATGCTGCACCTAATGTGGGGGGAACACTGCCAACCTAATGTGGGGGAACACTGCCAGCCTAATGTGGGGGAACACTGCCAACCTAATGTGGGGAGAACTATGCTGCACCTAATGTGGGGGGAACACTGCCAGCCTAATGTGGGGAGAACTATGCTGCCCCTAATGTGGGGGGGGAATACTGCCAACCTAATGTGGGGAGAACTATGCTGCACCTAATGTGGGGGGAACACTGCCTACCTAATGTGGGGAGAACTAGGCTGCACCTAATGTGGGGGGAACACTGCCTACCTAATGTGGGGAGAACTATGCTGCACCTAATGTGGGGGAACACTGCCAGCCTAATGTGGGGGAACACTGCCTGCGCCTAATGTGTGGGGGAACACTGCCTGCGCCTAATGTGTGGGGGAACACTGCCTATCTAATGTGGGGGAACACTGCCAGCCTAATGTGGGGGAACACTGCCAGCCTAATGTGGGGGAACACTGGCTACCTAATGTGGGGAGAACTATGCTGCACCTAATGTGGGGGGAACACTGCCAACCTAATGTGGGGAGAACTATGCTGCACCTAATGTGGGGGGGGGGGGGGGACACTGCCAGCCTAATGTGAGAACTATGCTGCACCTAATGTGGGGGAACACTGCCAGCCAAATGTGGGGAGAACTATGCCGCACCTAATGTGGGGGGAACACTGCCAACCTAATGTGGGGGAACACTGCCAGCCTAATGTGGGGGAACACTGCCAACCTAATGTGGGGAGAACTATGCTGCACCTAATGTGGGGGGAACACTGCCAGCCTAATGTGGGGAGAACTATGCTGCACCTAATGTGGGGGGAACACTGCCTACCTAATGTGGGGAGAACTATGCTGCACCTAATGTGGGGGAACACTGCCAGCCTAATGTGGGGGAACACTGCCTGCGCCTAATGTGTGGGGGAACACTGCCTGCGCCTAATGTGTGGGGGAACACTGCCTACCTAATGTGGGGGAACACTGCCAGCCTAATGTGGGGGAACACTGCCAGCCTAATGTGGGGGAACACTGGCTACCTAATGTGGGGAGAACTATGCTGCACCTAATGTGTGGGGGAACACTGCCAACCTAATGTGGGGAGAACTATGCTGCACCTAATGTGGGGGGGGGGAACACTGCCAGCCTAATGTGAGAACTATGCTGCACCTAATGTGGGGGAACACTGCCAGCCTAATGTGGGGAGAACTATGCTGCACCTAATGTAGGGGGAACACTGCCAGCCTAATGTGGGGAGAACTATGCCGCACCTAATGTGGGGGGAACACTGCCAACCTAATGTGGGGGAACACTGCCAGCCTAATGTGGGGGAACACTGCCAGCCTAATGTGGGGAGAACTATGCTGCACCTAATGTAGGGGGAACACTGCCAGCCTAATGTGGGGAGAACTATGCCGCACCTAATGTGGGGAGAACTATGCTGCACCTAATGTGGGGGGAACACTGCCAGCCTAATGTGGGGAGAACTATGCTGCACCTAATGTGGGGGGAACACTGCCAACCTAATGTGGGGAAACACTGCCTACCTAATGTGGGGAGAACTATGCTGCACCTAATGTGGGGGGAACACTGCCTACCTAATGTGGGGAGAACTATGCTGCACCTAATGTGGGGGGAACACTGCCAACCTAATTTGGGGAGAACTATGCTGCACCTAATGTGGGGGGAACACTGCCAACCTAATGTGGGGAGAACTATGCTGCACCTAATGTGGGGGAACACTGCCTACCTAATGTGGGGGGAACTCTGCTGCACCTAATGTGGGGGGAACTTTGCTGCACCTAATGTGGGGGGGTACTCTACTGCACCTAATGTGGGGGCCTCGTATCGATGTTCACTCACGTTGCGCTCGGAGAATTCAAGGGCCGGCATTACTACGTCCTGATGCCGGCCCTAGAACGTGACATGTGTGAACATCAAGAGGGGGGCCTCCATGTCCATTTTGCTTGGGGCCCCCAAATTCCATCAAATGGCCCTGGCCACAGGTACCCTGAAGCTGTTCTCCTGCGAAATACCTCATCAAAGTGTATTGCCCAGGAGTTATTTCACATTTTTTCTAGAACAGGTCTATCCAAGGAAATACTCACGGACCAGGGTACACCTTTTATGTCCAAGGTAATACGGGATTTGTGTAAGGTGCTGAAAATCAAACAGCTCAGAACCTCTGTGTATCATCCCCAAACAGATGGCTTAGTGGAGAGTGAAGGGAATGTTGAGGAAGGTGGTAGAAAAGGATGGGAGGGACTTGGATTGTCTGCTGCCATACCTCCTGTTCTCCATTCGAGAGGTCATTCAGTCTTCTACAGGCTTCTCCCCATTTGAGTTGCTATATGGGAGACATCCCAGGGGTTTACTGGATATCGCCAAGGAAACATGAGGCCTCCCCTTTCAAGAGTGTAATAGAGCATGTGGTCCAAATGCAAGATCGTATCAGTAACATTTTGCCCATTGTGAGGGAAGACATGCAGATGGCTCAAGAGTCCCAGAGTCATGTATACAATAGGGCAGCTAGAGTGAGGCAGTTTAACCCTGGTGACCGTGCACTGGTACTTGTACCCACTGTGGAGAGTATATTCCTGGCTAAGTGGCAAGGTCCTAATGAAGTAGTAGAGAGGGTTGGAGAGCTTATTATAAGATCCATTAGCCTGGGAAAAGAAAACCCATCTAACTCTACCATGTAAACATAATTTAGCCTTGGCAGGATAGAGAATCTCTAGTAGTAACCCTTTCCTCCCAAGTGGAAGTCCCCTCAGAAATTGAGATGGTTACCATAGGTGACTAACTGTCCAAACCCCCAAAACCGGCAACCTAGGAGTTTTTACAAAGGAATAGAGATATCTTCGTTGACCTCCCTGGCACTACTGATGTCGTTCAACATGAGATAGTTACTGAATCTGGGGTGAAAATCCATGTGAGGTCATATAGGATTCCAGAGGCTCGAAGACAGGCGGTCTCTGAGGAGGTCAGACGCATGTTAGCCCTAGGGGTTATTGAAGAATCTAAGAGAGCTTGGTGTAGCCTCATTGTATTGGTCCCTAAGCCAAATGGGTCCTGGAAGTTCTGTAACAATTTCCACCACTGAAAGAAGCGTCTAAGTGGGATTCCTACCCAATGCCCGGGGTAGATGAACTAATTGAAACATTAGGGCCTGCCAGGTACATTACTACCGTGGACCTTACCAAAGAGGAGGCAAAGGAGAAAACTGCCTTCTCCACCCCAGATGGGTTCTTTCATTACACCAGGATGCCTTTTGGGTTACTTGGGGCATCAGTCACATTCCAGAGGGCCATGGAAAGGGTTTTAAAGCACCCTAACCAAGTATACAGCCGCCTACTTAGATGATATTGCGATATTTATTACAGACTGGAAGCCCCATCTGAGTAAGGTACAAGCAGTACTTGATTCACTCAGGGAAGCTGGAATTACTGCTAACCTCGAGAAATGTGCTATAGGATTAGAGGAGGCTCGATATATTTAGGGTACATTGTGGGTAAGGGCACAGTAAGAACTCAGATAAATAAGGTGGAGGTGATTCAGAGGTGGCCTCAACCTCTTACAAAAATAAATATACGATAAAATGGGCTCTGGAATCCTTACAATACTACCTGGCTGGTAGGAAGTTCAGATTGGTGTCTGACCATGCCCCCCTACAGTGCAAGTACAGGAATAAAGGTAATAATGCAAGGGTGATAAGGTGGCTCCTTGCATTACAGGATTTTAAGTCTAATGGGTTAAAGTGCCCAGTCCCCTGGCCTTGGGTACAGGGGGGATAAGCAGGCGGCCAGCAGGTAAAGTGGTGGAAGGTAGATACTTGCCAAGTAGGTTGCTGTATCAACTAGTAAATTTGCAGGGTTGTCAAGAAGGCCGACCCAGCAGTTCATTTCGGCATTTTCATACAGCTAAGTTGCAACAAGGAAACTGCTATGTACTGTATGTGCCACCGAAGTCGAGGAGCTCGGTGGGGGAAAATAGCATTTTTTTGTCAGTAGCAGTAGGTTACTGACCTGTGCATAGTTAGGATAGCTGCCATGCAGCTTTAATGGGCTCTTTTTCTGGAATGGCTGTAGTGTGGGTGGGAGACCGTTCCCACAGTCTGGTCTGGGCTTTACTGGAGCCTCTTGAGGCCTTTAAAGTCTGATACTTCTAGACCTCAAATGTTTGCCATTTTCTTCCACAGTGAGCTACAGGCTGGAGTGCTACACAAAGGAGCACTGGGAATCAGGACAGAGATAGACTGGCTTCTCTGCAGCAGGACTAACCACCACTACATGTTTTTGTACGGATTTTAACCCCTTAACGACCACGGACATATATGTACATCCTGGTGCGGAGGTACTTCCCGCACCAGGACGTACATTTATGTCCTGTCTGTTTTGGATCCCCGCGTCGGGAGACGCGGTGATCGGGTGAAGATGACTGCTGTTTTCTAACAGCAGCCATCTTCCCACATCACCCAAGGGGGATTGGACGGAATTTCTTACCGTCTAATCGCAGCAACTCCGCTCGTTTTTGGCCCCCCCAGTGACCCGGAATAAATGATGATTGGTGCAGTCTGAGACAGCACCAATCATCATGCAGTGAAGGAGGGAGGTGGCAAGGTTGCCACTCCTCCGATCGCTGTCATTGGTCGGTTGGGACCAAATGACCAATGACAGCACAGTGAAAACTTTTGAATAACTCTTTCCCCCGCTTTGCCCACTCACTCGAGTACGGGCAGGGAGCGGAAAAGGAGTTCTGCGGCGGCTGCGGTGGGTGTAGGTGCTGCGACTGCGGCGGGCGTACCGTGCAGGGGGTCTTTAGTGTGGCGGGAGGTGCACGGTTGTTGTAGCAGCATTGGCTGCATCCTGCGTGTGGCTGGATCATTGGTTAGTGAGGGTGAGCTGTAGTACAGGTAAGGAGGGTCAGTGTATCTGCAGCAGCATTTTTTTATTTTTTTTTGGTGTAGGGTTTTTTTTTTCTTACTGTAGCTCTAGCTCCCCCCCCCCCCCCCCATTTTTAATAAATGGTTTTCTTTTGGACAAGGTGTTTGCGGTCCGTGTCATCAGTCGCTGTTCTGCACTGCACTACGTTTTTTACAGTTACAAAAATCACTACATTACACCTACACTTCTCACAAATAAAGTAAGTAAAACACTACACTTACACACAAACACACACACACTTACAACCCCTATCCCCGTCCCTACCCCCCCCCCCCCCCCCAAAAAAAATGTAATGGCCAGAAGAATGTTTTCGGTAGAGGAGGCATGTCTCCGATACCAAATCAGTCAGTGATGGGGAAGAGGAAGATCCCAGCTTCCTTCTTTTTTCCTCTTCCTCCTCTGTCCGCCGCAGGGCACAGCCAGTAGAGGCTCCCCAAAGTAGTAGCTCTGTCCCCCAAACTAGTAGCCCTGCCCCCAAAGTAGTAGCCCTGTCCACCAAAGTAGTAGCCCTGTCCCCCGTACAATGTTCCCTGTCCACCGTACAAGTTTCCCTGTCCCCCCTATAGGTGACCCAGTCTGGACCCCAGTTCTGGACGATTATGTGCCACTGATTCCTGGGAATCCAAATTGACACCACTGGCCTCACTGAAATGAATTTTTTTACTTTTCTTTCAGTAAACCACTTTGTCAATTTGATGGTGGCTCAGACAAACTGGACCCCATCAATGCAGCCAAGATGAGGACATTTTGGGGCCTCATGCTGCATATGAGCCTAGTCAAAAAGCGACCATTAGGCAATACTGGAGTGGGGATGTTCTGTATAACACACTAATCTACAGCATGGCCATGGCACGAAATGATCCCACATATGACCGCCTATTCAAAATTAGGCCGGTCATAGATCATTACAGTAATAAATTTGCAGAAGCCTAAGTCCCTCAAAAGCAGGTGGCCATTGACGAGTCCCTTATTACAGGGGTGTGGAAATAAAAAATAAAAAATACTTGTCCAAGGGACTAAAGCAGAACACAATCTACTTGTCCCTCAAGAAAATCCACTTGTCCTGGTAGCTAAAATAATTTCAACCAAAATAGTACGATTCCCCCCACTAGACCACCAGGGATGGTTATAAGATCCTTTTAGACACTGCTGTCAACTTAGACAGCGGGGATCTAATGGTTTAATAGCGGCCACGGCGATCATAGTATGCCAGGCTATTAGCGGCGGGAGAGCTGTAGCTAGCTCCTTTTACGCCCGAGGCAAGCCCCCCCATCTGACCCCTATAACTCCAATTTTTCCATATACAGGGATGTATGAGGGTAATCCTATGTGCCGTGATCTGTAGTTTTTATCTGAACCATTTATGTACAGAGGTAACTTTTTGATCACCTAAAAAAAAAAATTCTCATATGAAGTGACCAAAAATTTGCAATTCTGGACTATTTTTTACATTTAGACCATTCACCGTACGGTTTAATTAAAGGGGTTATCCAGGAAAAAACTTTTTTATTTATATCAACTGGCTCCAGAAAGTTAAACAGATTTGTAAATTACTGAAGTTAAGGTTGTTCTTTTCTGTCTAAGTCCTCTCTGATGACACCTGTCTCGGGAAACGCCCAGTTTAGAAGCAAATCCCCATAGCAAACCTCTTCTAAACTGGGCGTTGCCCGAGACAGGTGTCATCAGAGAGCACTTAGACAGAAAAGAACAACCTTAACTTCAGAAGCTCATAAGTACTGAAAGGATTAAGATTTTTTAATAGAAGTAATTTACAAATCTGTTTAACTTTCTGGAGCCAGTTGATATATATAAAAAAGTTTTTTCCTGGAATACCCCTTTAACATCATATTTTAACCCCTTAAGGACTGAGCCCTTTTTCACCTTAAGGACTCGGCCATTTTTTGCAATTCTGACCACTGTCACTTTAAACATTAATAACTCTGGAATGCTTTTAGTTATCATTCTGATTCAGAGATTGTTTTTTCGTGACATATTCTACTTTAACTTAGTGGTAAAATTTTGTGGTAACTTGCATCCTTCTTGGTGAAAAATCCCACAATTTGATGAAAAATTTGAAAATTTTGCATTTTTCTAACTTTGAAGCTCTCTGCTTGTAAGGAAAATGGATATTCAAAATAAAAAAAATTTTTATTCACATATACAATATGTCTACTTTATATTTGCATCATAAAATTGATGAGTTTTTACTTTTGGAAGACACCAGAGGGCTTCAAAGTTCCGCAGCAATTTTCCAATTTTTCACAAAATTTTGAAACTCGCTTTTTTTCAGGGACCAGTTCAGGTTTGAAGTGGATTTGAAGGGTCTTCATATTAGAAATACCCCATAAATGACCCCATTATAAAAACTGCACCCCCCAAAGTATTCAAAATGACATTCAGTAAGCGTTTTAACCCTTTACGGGTTTCACAGGAATAGCAGCAAAGTGAAGGAGAAAATACACAATCTTCATTTTTTACACTCGCTTGTTCTTGTAGACCCAATTTTTGAATTTTTGCAAGGGGTAAAAAGGAGAAAATTTTTACTTGTATTTGAAACCCAATTTCTCTCGAGTAAGCACATACCTCATATGTCTATGTTAATTGTTCGGCGGGCGCAGTAGAGGGCTCAGAAGGGAAGGAGCGTCAAATGGTTTTTGGGGGGCATGTCACCTTTAGGAAGCCCCTATGGTGCCAGAACTGCAAAAAAAAACACATGGCATACCATTTTGGAAACTAGACCCCTCGGGGAACGTAACAAGGGGTAATGTGAACCTTAATACCCCACAGGTGATTCACGACTTTTGCATATGTAAAAAAAAAAAAAATTTTTTTACCTAAAATGCTTGGTTTCCCTAAAGTTTTACATTTTTAAAAAGGGTAATAGCAGAAAATATACCCCAAAATTTGAAGCCCAATTTCTCCCGATTCAGAAAACACCCCATATGGGGGTGAAAAGTGCTCTGCTGGCGCACTACAGGTCTCAGAAGAGAAGGAGTCACATTTGGCTTTTTGAAAGCAAATTTTGCTCTGGGGGCATGCCGCATTTAGGAAGCCCCTATGGTGCCAGGACCGCAAAAAATACCCACATGGCATACCATTTTGGAAACTAGACCCCTCGGGGAACGTAACAAGGGGTTAAGTGAACCTTAATACCCCACAGGCGTTTCACGACTATTGCATATGTAAAAAAAATAAAAAATTTTTTACCTAAAATGCTTCTTTTCCCAAAAACTTTACATTTTTAAAAAGGGTAAAAGCAGAAAATACCCCCCAAAATTTGAAGCCCAATTTCTCCCGAGTACGGCGATACCCCATATGTGACCCTTAACTGTTGCCTTGAAATACGACAGGGCTCCAAAGTGAGAGCGCCATGCGCATTTGAGGCCTAAATTAGGGATTGCATAGGGGTGGACATAGGGGTATTCTACGCCAGTGATTCCCAAACAGGGGGCCTCCAGCTGTTGCAAAACTCCCAGCATGCCTGGACAGTCAACGGCTGTCCGACAATACTGGGAGTTGTTGTTTTGCAACAGCTGGAGGCTCCGTTTTGGAAACCATGGCGTACCAGATGTTTTTCATTTTTATTGGGGAGGGGAGGGGGGCTGTGTAGGGGTATGTGTATATGTAGTGTTTTTTACTTTTTATTTTATTTTTTGTGGTAGTGTAGTGTAGTGTTTTTAGGGTACAGTCGCACGGGCGGGGGGTTCACAGTAGTTTCTCGCTGGCAGTTTGAGCTGTTGCAGAAAATTTGCTGCAGCTCAAACTTGCAGCCCGATACTTACTGTAAGCCTCCGCCCATGTGAGTGTACCCTGTACATTCACATTGGGGGGGACCTCCAGCTGTTGCAAAACTAAAACTCCCTGCATGCGCTGACAGACTGTACATGCTGAGAGTTTTAGTTTTGCAACAGCTGTAGGCACACTGGTTATGTATCACGTTTGTGACCTTACTCAGTGTTTCAAAACCAGTGTGCCTCCAGCTGTTGCAAAACTACAACTCCCAGCATGTACGGTGCATGGTGTAAGGTGACTGCTGGGAGTTGTAGTTTGCAACTGCTGGAGGCACACCGGTCGTGAAACACTGAGTTAGGTAAAAAAAAAAAACTCTAAGTTTCACAACCAGTGTGCCTTCAGCTGTTGCAAAACTACAACTCTCAGCAGTCACCGACAGCAAACGGGCATGCTGGGAGTTGTAGTTATGCAACCAGCAGATACACCACTACAACTTCCAGCATGCACTTTAGCTGTTTGTGCAAGCTGGGAGTTGTAGTTATACAACAGCTGAAGGTACACTTTTCCATAGAAATAATGTGCCTCCAGCTGTTGCAAAACCATAAGTCCCAGCATGCCCATAAGGGAATGCTGGGAGTTGTGGTGGTCTGCCTCCTGCTGTTGCATAACTACAGCTCCCAGCATGCCCTTTTTGCATGCTGGGAGCTGTTGCTAAGCAACAGCAGGAGGCTGTCACTCACCTCCTGCTGTTGCTTCATCGCTGGACTGTCCCTCGCCGCCGCCGTCGCTCCTGGGGCCCCGATCCCAACATGGACGCCGGGGATCGGGGTCCCCAGCACTCGGGGTCGTCTTCCCGCACCCGCTCACGCCCTCCGGAAGAGGGGCGGAGCGGGTGCAGGAGTGACGCCCGCAGCAGGCGCCCTGATAATCCGGCCGACGAATCAGGGCGATCGTGAGGTGGTACCAGTGCCACCTCACCCCTGCAGGCTCTGGCTGTTCGGGGCCGTCAGAGACGGCCCCGAACAGCCAGTAATTCCGGGTCACCGGGTCACTGGACTGAATTGTCCAGCGATCTGCGGCGATCGCCGACATGGGGGGGCATAATGACCCCCCTGGGCGATATGCCGGGATGCCTGCTGAACGATTTCAGCAGGCATCCGGCTCCGGTCCCCAACCGGCTAGCGGTGGGGGCCGGAATTCCCACGGGCGTATGGATACGCCCTGCGTCCTTAAGGACTCGGGATGCAGGGCGTATCCATACGCCCTGCGTCCTTAAGAGGTTAATAGCCTGGACATTTCCACATGCAGTGATACCACTTATGTTTATTTTTATTTAAAGAAAATCGGAAACTTTTATTAGGAAAGGGGCTTATTCACATATATACGCACTTTTAAAACTATTTTAATCACTATTTTAGTCTGAAAACACTGAACAACAATGTTCTGCTTCTCCAGTTTATGCGGTGCATTTTGTGTCAGAAAATGCTGGAAGTTGCATTTAGTTACTAGATAACTACAACTCCAAGCATGCCCTGATACAGCCTATGGTTGTGTGGGTGTTGCAGCATGTTGCACTGTATAGTAGTACAGTTAAGGTTATTGTGTAACATGCTGGGAGTTGTAGTTTTGGTTCGTGTCAGCTGCAGAGCCATAGGCTGTGTCAAGGAATACTGGGAATTTTTGTTAGTAACTACAACACCCAGCATACAGACACATCATAAACACCCACCACTGCCCCCCCCCCACCACATCATACATTACATACACAGACCTCATACACACATCATATATACACATACACACATCACACCATTCATATGCACACATCATACATACACCCGCCGCTGCCCCCTACATCATACATTACATACACACATCACACATACACACATCATACACACATCATATATACACATACACACATACAGACATCATACACCCATCATATATACACATACACACATACAGACATCATACACACATCATATATACACATACAGACATCATACACACATCATATATACACATACACACACACACAGACATCATACACACATCATATATACACACATACAGACATCATACACACATCATATATACACATACACACATACAGACATCATACACACATCATATATACACATACACACACAGACATCATACACACATCATATATAGATACACACATACAGACATCATACACACATCATATATACACATACACACATACAGACATCATACACACATCATATATACACATACACACATACAGACATCATACACACATCATATATACACATACACACACAGACATCATACACACATCATATATAGATACACACATACAGACATCATACACACATCATATATACACATACACACATACAGACATCATACACACATCATATATACACACACACACATCATATATACACACACACAGACATCATACACACACATACTCACAGACATCATACACACATCATATATACACATACACACATTATATACACATCATATAGACATCATACACACATCATACATTACATACACACATCACACATACACTCACACCACATATATATATATATATATATATACATACACAAACACACACAACCACTCTTGCCGCTGCCTGCTTGCTCCCTTCGCTTTCCGAAGTTTGCCGAATGTCAACTCGTGGCGGGAGGAGTGGTTCGGTTTTTGCATGGGTTCGGAAATCTCACCTCACACCGGCCACGAGTAGACATTCGGCAAACTTCGGAGAGCGAAGGGGAGGAGCGGTCCGATTTTTTCACTGGTTTGATTTTTTCACCTCACACCGGTGCAACAGCGTCGGGGGCGGCGCTCAGCAGCTTGCAGTTAGGCCGCATGAACAGTTTTTTCACACACACTAAAGACCCGTCGGCGGCACCTCAAGGGCTAAGAGCAGACTTGTGCGTGCCTGCGCAGCGCACGTCTGCAAACCTGCTCGCAGCGACAAGCCTGTATGACAGAAACGCCGGCAGGGGGGGGGCTCTGAGCAGCCCCCTCCATACACCCTGAGCCGGAGTGAGGTGCAGACTTGCATCAGCTCCTGCGCCTCACACCGGAATTAAAGAAAAATAAGGGGGAAGTCGGTCTGTCCCTGCTTGCCCGATACAGGGCTAAATCTATGAAAAATTCACCTGCCTGGCACCCGGAACCACATGTCCCGGGCGTCGGGCGATAGGATTTCCACATCCCTGTATTAGTTTCCAAGATAGACTCCATTTCTACCAGTACATTCCCAGTAAAAGGGCAAGGTAAGGCGAAAAGTATACAAGCTCTGTGAGAGCACCTCAGGGTAAACTTACAGATTTGGGGTGTACAAAGGGAAGGATTCCCGCATTGAACCCCCAGAATGCCCCCCCATCCTGGGAGTTAGCAGGAAAATTGTGTGGGAACTGATGTACCCACTGCTGGATAAAGGTTACCACCTCTACGTGGATAACTTTTATACAAGCATCCCTCTTTTCAAGACCCTTTCCCCAGAGCCACTGCAGCTTGTGGCACTGTGCGGAAAAATCAAAGAGGCCTCCCAACAAATCTCCCACCGTTCCCTAGGGGTGAGAGTAGGGCCCTTACTTGTGAAAATCTGCTGTTGGTCAGATATAAGGACAAGAGGGATGTCCTTATGCTGACCACCATTCACGGTGATGTCAGCACCCCTGTCACTGTGCGTGGTACCACTACGACGGTCCTCAAACCTGATTGTATCCTGGATTACAATCAGATCAGTAAATGGGAGGAGTTGATCTCTCTGATCAAGTCCTCAAACCATATAGCGCTATGCGCAAAACCAGAAGATGGTACAAAAAAAATTGCGTTGTACATGGTCCAGACACCATTGTACAACACTTTTGTACTATTTCGAAGCGCTGGCAGCACGGGGACATTCCTTCAGTTTCAGGAGGTAGTGATCAAGGCCCTGATCTTTGGCGACCAGGAAGGAACGGGCCCAAGTACCTCTGGAACTGAAGGATTCCGTATTGTACCAGGGCAACCTTTTCCAGGGGAGGTCCTCCACACTGGAAAAAAGGGATGGTCCCAGAAAAAATGCAGAGTCTGTTTTAAAAAAGGGATAAGATAGGACACCATTTTCTAGTGTGACACCTGTCCTGAAAAACCAGACCTCTGCATCAAAGAATGCTTCAAGGCGTTTCATACGTCTTTGGAGTACTAAATTTACGATTAACCCCATTTTTATCTTTCCCCAAATGATCTGCCCCAAAATAGCCATGCGGCGTTGTACAATGCTTTTGTTCTGTTACAATGTATTGGTTACACATGAGCTTGGAACCACGTCTATGTACAGCGCTTTTCCGATGCATTGGCAACGCAGGGACATTCCAGTCCCTGGTTGTAATAATCCCCAAAAAGTCCCAAGAACGTTGATCCAGGGATTAATTCTGATTTGGAGTCGGGAAGGAGTGTTTTCCCCTGGCATAGGGCAAATTGGCTTCCTCTGGATCAACAAAATAGGGCAGCGTTTCCCATCCAGGCTGCCTTCAGCTGTTGCAATATTACAGCTCCCAGCATGCTGGGAGTCACAGTTTTGCAACAGCTGGAGGCACCCAGGTTGGGAAACACTGCAATAGGGGGAGATTTGCTAACTGCGGTGTATTGGTACACCGCATGTAAGTAAAGTTCTGCAACTGTGAGCCCCTCCTGTGCAAATCACTAATTTTGGCCTCAGATGCGCATGGTGTTCTCTTACTCCTGAGCCCTGTCGCATTTGCCTGGCAACAATTTAGGGCCACATATGGGGTATTTCTATAATCAATAGAAATTGCTTTACAATTTAGTGGGATCTTTTCCCCTTTTACTGAAAATGAAAACTTTGGGGTTACACAAATTTTTTTTTATATACTTACATGCTAGTGTAGCCCCATTTGTTTCATATCCCAAGGGGTAAAAGGGGAAAAAGAAAGACCCCCAAAATTTGTAACATACCTTTTCCAGACTATGGAAATAACCCATATGTGGACATAAAATGCTTTGCGGGTGCATGGCAGGAGTCAAGAGTGAGGGAGCACCATGTACATTAGAGGCCTAAATTGGTGGCTTGTACTGCAATTGCTGAGAGTTGCAGAGGTTTAGACATCAAAACTAAAATAAAATAGCCTTTTAAAAGTTTTTTGAAAACTACATCCCTCAAGGAATGTAACAAGGGGTGCAGTGAGCATTTGGACCTTACAGGTGTCTGACAGATTTTATGAACAATCCACTGTGAAAATAAAAAATGTCTTTTTTTATACTAACCTGTTGGTGTAGCCCTACATTTTTCATTTTCACAAGGGATAAATGGGGGAAAAGACCACCAAAATTTGTAACACAACTTTTCTCGGTAATGGAAATACCCCATATGCGGACGTAAAGTAATCACACTGCAGAGCTCATAAGGGAGTGCCTTATGAGTGCCTTTTGGAGAGTGGATTTGGCTGGAATGGAGGTCGGGAGCATGATGTGTTTGCAAAGCCCTCATTGTGCCAGGACAGTGGAAACCCCCCACATGTAACCATATGTTGGAAACTATACCCCTCAAGGAATGTAAGAAGGGGTACAGTGAGCATTTAGACCCCAAAGGTGATTCCAATATTTTTGGAACAGTGAGCTCTGAAAATAATAAAATATTTTTCAGCGCACTGTTCAAAACATCTTGGAATTACCGTTGGGGTGTAAATGATCACTGCATCCCTTGTTACGTTCCTTAAGGGGTGTGATTTCCAAAATAGAGTCACATGTGTGGGTTTCTGCTGTTCTCGCACCATGGGGGCTTTGTAAACGCACATGGCCCCCAACTTCAATTCCAGCCAAATTCTCTCTCCAAAAGCCCAATTGCGCTCCTTTTCTTCTGAGTAAAAAAAGCTCTGGTCCTTAAGGTGAAAATGGGCTTGGTCCATTTGTGTAGCTAATTCCCACAATATATATATTTATGGCGCTCAGCCATTAACGACAAGTGGCCACAGCCAGCAGATGAAATCAGGCTGGTGTCTGTGCTCAGAGTCCTCTTGGTTCTATGCAGGGACGCAATGTTCCGTGCTAGCCTTGGGGGCTTCAATTTGGAGGGAATTTCAAATCAATGCTGATAGAGCAGAATGATAATTTTGTCAGGTCTCTGGTTATAGCAAAAGGCATTTTGGGGAGCTACATCCATGATGAGAGTTATTCTCCTGTTGTGTGACTCACATTAAAGTAAATTGGAGTTGAAAAATTGCGTAACTTCCCTGCCTCAGCTGCTTTCGGCTTTCACAACCACTGCAAACAGGCTGGAGGAGCTAGAAAAGTAACCAGACTAAAGTAACCAGATTGGACAATCAATTTAGCCCCTTAAGGACGCAGCCCTTTTTCACCTTAAAGGGGTACTCCGGTGAAAACCTTTTTTCTTTTAAATCAACTGGTGGCAGAAAGTTAAACATATTTGTAAATTACTTCTATTAAAAAATCTTAATCCTTCCTTTACTTATTAGCTGCTGAATACTACAGAGAAAATTATGTTCTTTTTGGAATGCTCTCTGATGACATCACGAGCACAGTTCTCTCTGCTGACATTATTATAATAATAATAATAACAATAACTCTTTATTTATTGTTGTCCTTAGTGGGATTTGAACCCAGGTCCCCAGCACTGCAAGGCAGCAGTGCTAACCACTGAGCCACCATGCTGCCCTTAGCATACATCTGCTATGCACGGTTGCTAAAATGGACAGAGATGTCAGCAGAGAGCACTGTGCTCGTGATGTCATCAGTGTTCCAAAAATAAGATTAAGATTAAGATTTTTTAATAGAAGTAATTTACAAATATGTTTAACTTTCTGCCACCAGTTGATTTAAAAGAAAAAAGTTTTCACCGGAGTACCCCTTTAAGGACTGAGCCCTTTTTCGCATTTCTGACCACCGTCGCTTTATGAATTAATAACGCGAAAACGCTTTTACCAAATATTCTGATTCTGAGACAGTTTTTTCGTGACATATTCTACTTTATTTTGGTGGTAAATTTTCGGCGCTACTTGCATCCTTTTTTGGTGAAAAATCTGAAAAATTTCATGAAAATTTTGGAAATTTTGCATTTTTCTAACTTTGAAGCTCTCTACTTGTAAGGAAAATGGATATTCACAATAAATTTTATTTTTCTTCACAAATACAACATGTCCACTTTATGTTGGCATCATAAAATGGACATATTTTTGCTTTTTGAAAAAATTAGAGGGCTTCAAAGTAGAGCAGCAATTTAAAAAAAAATCATGAAAATTTATAAATCTGAAGGGACAGATGCTACAGAACTACAACTCCCAGCATGCCTGGGCAGTCCAGGCATGCTGAGAGTTGTATTTTGGCAACATCTGGAGGGCTACCGTTTGGGCACCACTGTAACAGTGGTCTCCAAACTGTGACCATCCAGATGTTGCCAAACTACAACTCCCAGCATGCCCAAACAGCCTTTTTCGTTTTACTTTCACTTTCAATTCCCCCCACCGACGATTCCCTACCTGAGCCAGGATCCAGCAGTCTCCAGCGAAGATCCCCGGTACCCAGGCATCTTTTCCCCTCGACAACCCCCTGTCCTGCGCTGCCATTGGTCAGAACTCCGTTCTGCTAATCGCAGGGGATAGGAGGAGATCGCAGCTCTGCCACCTCACTCCTATCCCTTAGGCTGATCGGGGCTGTCGCTGACAACTCCGATCAGCCCTATTTTCCAGAGACCCGATCAGCCCGGAATTGGAGAAAATTGCATGTCTGAATTGACATGCGATTTTCTCTGATTGCCGACATGGGGGGGGGGGGGGGGGTCTCAGGATCCCCCTTGGCGATGTGCCGGAATGCCTGCTGAATGATTTCAGCAGGCATCCCGGTCTGGTCCCCAACCGGCTAGCGGCGGGGACCTGAATTCCCACAGGCGTATCCATACGCCCTCGGTCCTTAAGGACTCAGGATGCAGGGCGTATGCATACGCCCTGTGTCCTAAACAGGTTAAAGGGGTACTCCGGTGAAAAACTTTGTTTTTTTTAGATCAACTGGTGCCAGAAAGTTAAACAGATTTGTAAATTACTTCTATTAAAAAAAATCTTAATCCTTCCTGTACTTCTTAGCTGCTGAATACTACAGCGGAATACTACAGCATATATTTGCTATTGGGATTTCTTTTTACTCTGGCAGTTCCTAAAATGGACAGAGATGTCAGCAGAGAGCACTGTGCTCATGATGTCAACAGACAGCTCTGTGTTTCAAACGGAAAATAATTGTATAATACTACACTGTATAATACTACAGTGGAAATTTATTCAGCAACTAATAAGTACAGGAAGGATTAAGATTTTTTTTAATAGAAGTAATTTACAAATCTGTTTAACTTTCTGCCACCAGTTGATTTAAAAAAAAAAGTTTTTCACCGGAGTACCCCTTTAAGGCCATCTGGTTGCAAAGGGGGAGGTTTATCAAAACCTGTCCTGAAGAAAAGTTGTTGAGTTGCCCATAGCAACCAATCAGATTGCTTCTTTCTTTTTTCAGAGGCCTTTTCAAAAATATAAGAAGCAATCTGATTGGTTGCTATGGGCAACTCAACAACTTTTCCTCTGGACAGGTTTTGATAAATGCCCCACATTGTGTCTAAAAAGTTCAGTTCCCTGGACTAGCCCTTTAAAATAGCCTCCTTTACTTTTCTCCCCTTGTTAAAGAGTACCTGTCATGATCTTTTTAAATTTTATAATCCTCCCAGTTCACTGCCCTCATCATGATAAACCTCCTCCTGCCTTCATTTTTATCATTTGTTAGTTTTCTACCTTGATATTGCTCTGTATTTTCTGCTCTGATCTGAAGAAGGGAGGGATCCTCCCAAAACGCGTAATCTTGTCCATTTTATTGTTTTTTTAATAAAATGTCCTGCTGAGGACTTTCCTATTACCTTTGGCATCCGCCTCATCTGTCTACAAGAGTCTGCAGCACCATACCTGAGGGTTTTTTCCTGCTCTACTTCTAATATTGACTCCCGGGACGACTTGTTTCCTCCTGCAACCCATCGGCATAGCAGCGACTCGCACTACAGTACCCGGATTATATAGTGGGTGATATGCTTTTTTGCATAGATCTCAAGGTGAGCGGCCATCTATAAGCCCCGTGGGGTTGCCCCCCCCCCCACCCACCACCCGATCTATTGAGGGTAAATACACGAGGCGCCGTCCGTCGGTCCTTTCTTTTCTTTTCTCTACAGATATTTTCTGCTCAGTCTTAGTCAGATCCACAGATTGGAAAGGGGCATTCCCCAGCAGGCGTAACATCATCTAAAGCAATACAGGGGAGAACTTCCTCCCTCACTCTATAAATAAATGTGGAGCAGATAGAAAAAGAAACGTGGATCACTCACCACTGTTGCAAAAGCTGTGTTCTATATTGTGAGCTCATTAGCTCAGATGGCTGGTAATGAATAGATGTTACGGCAGGGCAGTATGTGCAGGGAAGAGGCGATGGCACCGTTTCACGCCCACAAGGCGTTTCTTCAGGCCCGGAATTGATGTCACATCACAGGTAGAGCCTTCTTAAATAGTACTAGCATACTCGTGACATAGGTGAGTTAAAGCAAATACATAATGTGGATATATAACTTCACACATCCATGTAAAACATAAGACTAAACCCGGAACCTACAGAAAAGCTGAAAATTCATTACGCTCATTAAAACCAAGAGCACCTGTTGCCTCCAGCTGCGCTATCCAGCGAGCTTCTTTTTGTAATAGAGCACGGAGTCTATCACCTCCTTTTTCTGGGGGATCTATTCTTTCAAGACCTGCAAACCTAATACTTTTTGTATTTCCTCCATGGACTTAATTCATAAGTGTAATAAATCTGATAGCTCCCTGTTTTGTTTGCACAGATCTCACGTGCTCTTATTCTTTCAAATAACCTACGTTTAGTCTTACCTATATAATAGAAGCCACAAGGGCATACTAGGCAATAGACTACAAATGTGGTTTTGCACGTAATAAGTTGTTTGACCTCTACTATCTTAGGTCCTAGTCTGAACACTCTCTTGCCCAGGTTAAGTTCACACATTGAACAATCCCCACCCTTGAAATTACCTTTTGGTAATCTCGCTGTCAAACAATCTGTTTTATTATTTGTTCTTTTCCTCTTAATATTTTTAATGAAATCTCCTATAGTTTTGTTCTGTTTAAATGTGATTATTGGCTTGTTTTCTGCTACATTCTTTAAGTCTGGGTCCTGTTTTAAGATAAACCAGTTTTTACGGATGGTATTACTCAACAAGGCATTCATGGGGGAATAACAAAAGGAAAACATAAATGTATTCTTTCTTCGGCCTCTTTTCTTTTTATGCAATAACTCATATCTGGTTCCTTATTCCGCTTATCTCAATATCCAAAAATTTTAGGGAAGGACCCCCAAACTGATATGTGAATGTCATGTTAACATTATTGGTTTTATTGAGATAGTTAAAGGGGTACTGCCGTGGAAAACTTTTTTTTTGCTAGATCAACTGGTGCCATAAAGTTAAACAGATTTGTAAATGACTTCTGTTAAAAAATCTTAATTCTTCCAGTACTTTTTAGGGGCTGTATACTACAGAGGAAATGCTTTTATTTTTGGATTTCTCTTATGTCACGACCACGGTGCTCTCTGCTGTCCATTTTAGGAACTGTCCAGAGCAGGAGAAAATCCCCATAGCAAACATATGCTGCTCTGGACAGTTCCTAAAATGGACAGATGAGGTCAGCAGAGAGCACTGTGGTAGTGACACAAGAGAAATCCAAAAAGAAAAACATTTCCTCTGTAGTTTACAGCCCCTAAAAAGTACTGGAAGGATTAAGATTTTTTAATAGAAGTAATTTACAAATCTGTTTAACTTTCTGGCACCAGTTGATAAAAAAAAAAAAAAAAAGTTTTCCACCGGAGTACCCCTTTAACAAAGTCGCCAAATGTGTATTCTGATCCCTCCAAGACAACTATAATGTCGTCTACAAATCGCTTGAACAGCTTTATATTCCTGATGTATGGCTTATCGGTTGTTAGGACTAGGTCTCTCTCCAGTACAGACAGAATCAGGTTGGCAAAAGTGCAGGAGACAGGAATCCCCATAGCCATCCCCTGTCTCTGTCTGTACCAGGTACCCTCATATTGGTAGGCTTTATTTTCCAAGATGAATCTCAGTGATTCAGCAATAAATTGGACAAAGTTGGCCGACTTTTCTAAGCCATTTAATACCTCCCGTATTGCCTGTACACCCGTATCATGAGGGATGCAGATGTACAGGCTTTCAACATATATGGAGGTGAGATGATAACCTTCCTGCCAAACGAAATTCTCCAATATCTGGATCAGGTCTCCAGTGTCTTTTAAATATGTAGGCATATTAACCAGAATTGGAGATAAAACCCAGTCTAGATAACTTGACAATGATTCTGTCATTGAGGCAATCCCGGCCACTATAGGGTGGCCTGGGGATTGGCTCAGAGACTTATGAACTTTTGGTAGGATGTACCAGTGGGAATGGCGCGGGTATTCAGGAAAAAGCTTATTTGGCGTAATATTAGAAATAACTCCCTTTTCTGTGTGTCTCCTTAAATGGGACCTCAGTTTTTCTTTTCTTTTAGTAGTTGGATTACTCTTCAATCTTTCAGAGACCATTATATTACCCCAATTGAAACTCGGCTTCAGTAACAGTCTTTTTTTTTTACCAAATGACCACTGCACCTCCGTTATCCGCCTTTGAGACCATGATCTCTTCTTTATTTGCCAGCCATTTTAATGCTTCTTTTTCTTTTCATGGAATATTAGGCCCTGGCTGCGGATAAAGGAATGCATGTGTGTCGTTGAGTACAGTTCTGTAGAAGATGTCTATAGCAATGCCTGCCACAATTGGGGGGGGGGGGGGGGGGGGAATCTTGATTTGTTCCTTTTTGTAAATGGTTTCATTATAATGGTATCTGATGTGTTATCTGAGATTTCTTGTGTTTTTCCACTTGCTTTTCCTCCCTCGCAATGCTACACACTGCTCAGAGCAGTTCAGTGTAAGATGAGCTATGATTGGCTAAGGCTGCAGCCCCCCCCCCCCCCTTCCAGAACTCCAGACTGAATTTCCTGATTTTGGACTTCTGCCAGGCCAGCAGGAGTCCAAAGTCTGTGCAAGAAATAGGGGGAAATGTGCTCTGGACAAGTAGGGAGACACCTAGTAGCAGCTTTTTTTAAAACACAAATAAAACATAGAAAACTTCATTTAATTTTAAACAAAGTACATTAGAAAGTTATTTTTATTTACTGTAAGGAGTGAATATAAAACATTTGTTTAAATGATAGTGCTCATTTAACAGCTCATTGCCTAGGTTACAGACCACCACTCCACCCTAGGTTCGACAATCAGCTGACTGAAGGGGTTGCTATGCTATTGTTAGCTCTGTGGCCTCTTCACTTCAAACCAGGCACAGCGCCATACTTTGGGTAGAGGTTGGACCTGTAATTGCATCTCGTCCCATTTAATTCAATGGGAGAAGCTACAATACTAGATCCAGGAACTAAAAATGTACAGCGCTGTGCCTGGAAGTGAAGAGGCCGCAGAGCTCCTCCAATCGGGGGTCCTCACTGATAAGAAACTGATGTTGTATCCTAAGAATAAGCCAGCAAGAAAAAAAAATCCTGGAAAAACCCTTTAAAGGGGTACTCCGGTGGAAACCTTTTTTTTTTTTTTTTTTTTTATCAACCGGTGCCAGAAAGTTAAACAGATTTGTAAATTACTTCTATTAAAAAATCTTAATCCTTCCAGTACTTATTAGCTGCTGAATACTACAGAGGAAATTATTTTCTTTTTGGAACCCAGTGCTCTCTGCTGACATCATGACCACAGTGCTCTCTGCTGACATCTCTGTCCATTTTAGGAACTGTCCAGAGCAACATATGTTTTCTACGGGGATTTTCTCCTACTCTTGACAGTTCTTAATCTCTTAAGGACGCAGGGCGTACCTGTACACCCTGCACCCGGTCCCGGTGTTTAAAACTGGGTCACGCCATGACCCCACATCACACCGGGTCAGTCCTACTAATAGCCGGACCCTGGGCTAATAGTGCGCAGCACAGATCATTGTGCCGCGCGCTATTAACCCTTCAGACACGGCAATCAAAGTTGATCGCCGCATCGAAAAACAAAATTAAAAGCTTCCCGGCAGCTCAGTCGGTCTGATTGGGACTATCGCGATAAAATCGTGATGTCCCGATCAGCTAGGACACGAGCGGAGGCCCCCTTACCTTGCTCCGTCGCGTCCGATCGGCGTTTGATTGCTCCAAGCCTGAGCTACAGGCTTGAGCAATCAGCCCCCTATAACGCTGATCCATGCAAGGCTATGGCTTTGCAGGGATCAGGCTAAAAGATCAGTGTGTGCAGTGTTATAGCCCCCCATGGGAGCTATAACACCTAAAAAAAATTAAAATAAAAAGTAAATAAAGGTCATTTAACCCCTTCCCTAATAAAAGTTTGAATCACCCCCCTTTTCCCATAAAAACAAACAAATAAAAATAAACATATGTGGTATCGCCGCGTGCGTAAATGTCCAAACTATAAAAATATATCAGTCCTCAAGAGCACAGGGGATGTAGTAAAGAGAAAAGAGAATAGAGGATATGTGGATCCAAATGATTAAAATAAAATACATTTATTATGTGGAATATAATAATAGAAGGTATATAACCGATCCCCTAGCAGGGCCCTTGCATCAGGCGAAAGATATATCCCTAATTGAATAATACTAATACAGGTAAAACAGAAAAATAGCACAAAAAACTATTAGTAGTAAAAATATAATGAATATCCGCTGTAAAAAATGAAGAAGATGGATTTGCAAAGATTTGCTATGGCGGCGCTATATCGATGATATAGTTTTTATCTGGAAAGGCCCGAGAGAAGTTTTTATTCAGGAAATTAATACTAATAATCTTAATTTGAATTTTACCCCACACATAAGCACAGGCAAGAATTTCTTGATCTTTTAATCACTATAGATGTATGTAAATTGATCTGCAGTACGTACCACAAACCCATAGCCAAAAATAGTTTTATCCTTTTTAATAGTTGACACCTTCCTAGATGGCTTTTAAACGTTCCAACGGGCCAGTACCGCAGATTAAAAAGAAATTGCACATCACAGACCAAATTTGAAGAAGAGGCCCAAGCTCGTACTGAAAAATTCTTGGATAAAAATTACCGAAAGAGTGCCTTAGATAAATCTTTTAATCAAGTCCGTGTTTTAGATAGATCTTCTTTTTTTATTGCTAAAGAAACCAAGATACAAACCCAAAATGACGACCCTAAGATTATTTTACCTTTTAATAAAGATTATAAGAAAAATAAAATGATAATTTGAAACAATTGGCATTTTTTAAAGAAGGATAAAATCATTGGACAAAACATACCTGCATAGCCGCCTATAGTTTACACAAAAGCCCCCAATTTATGCATCCAAGTTGCCCCCACAGTAAAACAATCTAACATCTCTACAACACCATCCACATGGTTACAAAGTAAGGGGTTCCACAGATGTGGCACCTGTTAAGCTTGCAAAACCACCAATTTCCCCCCAAAAATTACTGAAGTCATTTCCACATCCAATAACCATACTCACAGAATTTCTGAATGTCTTACCTGTCACAGCAACGGGGTCATCTATCTAATTCAGTGTACATGTCAAAAACAGTACATAGGCCGCACGAAGAGACAATTCAAGGTACGCATGGCAGAACACATCTACAACATAAAAAGAGGTTTAAAAACGCATCCGTTATCATTACATTTCATAGAGCACCACAACCAGAACCCGTCAGAACTTTTCTTCCTAGCCATCCAAAGTGTAAAAAAATGTTGGCGTGGTGGGGATTATATTAGAAAAATGTCAAAGGTGGAATCAATATTTGACTTTGACACAATCAAACCAAGAGGACTCAATGCGGAACTTGAAATTTTCGGGTTCCTTTGATTCCATCTTGTGGTGCGGCCCATCCTCACGACCCGTCACTGGCTGGTCGCCTATCGACCCGGTGATGGTTCCTGGGGTAGATCCTCCCCAAGAATTTTCTACAGTCGAATGTCTACAGCTGAATGCACTGCTTTCGTCCCTTCTATTTGCCTTTCCAGACCCCTTTTATAAGTTTATTTTTATTTTTAATTTTATTTTTATTTCATTTTTATATCTATTTTTATTTTTATTTTATTTTATTCAATTTCATTTTTACTCCCATTCTTGTATTGATGATTTTTTCCCATTTTTTAACTACATATTACATATTCATATTTATCTGTATTTTTATCCCTATTCCCATCTACTCCCATTTTTTACATTTTTTCATACCTATATATCGTTTGTACATCTTTTGTACATTTTCCATATTTAATACACATACAACAGATTTTATATATATACATTTTTTTTTATCCTTATTTCTATACATTTTATTTTTATTTATATTCCCATACTATTTACACCTTCATCCTAATAATGGATAATAAATACTGACTAAATGAGTGATTATACATATCTCTCCCTCTTTCTTCTCTTTTCTCTTCTTCTTTTCCTATTTGTGGATCCATCCCTTATTTTATACTGAACTTCCACTAGCCAGTTTACATGTTTTACTTGCCTCTTTAACCATTATGACATCACTGTATGTAGACCATATAAATACAGACCTTTCTACTCATTATACATACCTTTTGGTCACTGAAGAAAAGGCCTGTGGCTTTGAAACGCGTCTGAACCTGTTTTAAGCACAAAATCCATTGTGTATATCACTTTAAAAGACGCTTATTCCCAGCTTGCAACTGCTGGGTGCCCATGGAATTAGGACCACTACAACGCGCGCACTGCTAGCGCATCATTCAGACATGCACCTGTTGCCAGCCATTCACTCACAGCCCCGGACGGCAGACCTCCTGGATACCATCCCACTAGGCCGGGCCGGACGCCTCTCCGTGCCAGTCCAAAGACACTCGGAGTCCCCCGGAGAACCACTCACCCTGACCGCAACACAGACAGGCACCGCAATACAAGCAAGACATAGCTCTTACAGGACGCAGCTGTACAAGTTCCCTAAGGCTGGGTTCACACCACATTTGTTAAATACGGTTTCCGTATACGGCTGGGAGAAGGGGGAGCAGGGCTTAATCGCGGCACCCGCACTCAGCCGTATTCGGGAACCGTATTTAATGCATGTCTATGAGCTGACCGGAGTGAACCGCAGCCTCCGGTCGGCTTCGTTTTCGGCAGTATGAGGTTTCCCAACCTCAGGCAAAAACGTTCCCGAATACGACTGAGTGCGGGCGCCGCAATTAAGCCCCGCCCCCACTCCTCCAAGCTGTATATGGGAACCGTATTTAACAAAACGTGGTGTGAACCCAGCCTAATGAGGGTGAGTGGTGCTGTGCACCGTGATTCATCGCTGACACTAACTTGCTACATTGTATCCAAGACTGCAACATAGTTGCAGGTCTTATAATTGATGTGATTCCCACGATCTACTACTGACGATCAGCGCTATTACCATTGAGACTTTCTGATGCTTCTGGTACTTGTGGTATTCCTGACATTTGTGATATCTGTGGTACATCATTCATGATTGATGGACTTGGTCCTTGTACATTAATTGAAAGAGACTTATAATAACTGAAAGAGACTCTTTGCAAATCCATCTTCTTCATTTTTTACAGCGGATATTCATTATATTTTTACTACTAATTGTTTTTTTGTGCTATTTTACTGTTTTACCTGTATTATTCAATTAGGGATATACCTTTCGCCTGATGCAAGGGCCCTGGTAGGTGATCGGTTATATACCTTCCATTATTATATTCCACATAATTAATTTATTTTAATTTAATCATTGGGATCCACATATCCTCTATTCTCTTTTATCTTTACTACATCCCCTGTGCTCTTGAGGACTGGTATATACATACATTCCTTTTCATATTGTTTCAGGCCTTTTGGGTGGGGGCATCACCTTTAACCTCGAGCCTCTTTACCCCTCTCCATATCCTAAGTGAGCTACACATTTTTATTCATTATAAAAATATATAGTTAATTAAACGGCACGGTCAATGGCGTATGCGCTAAAAAATTCCAAACTCCAAAATAACGTATTTTTGGTCACTTTTTATATCATAAAAAAATGTATAAAAAGCGATCAAAAAGTCTGATCAATGGAAAAATGGTACAGATTAAAACTTCAGAACACGGCACTAAAAAATGAGCCCTCATACCGGCCCCTACGCGGAAAAAGAAAAAAAGTTATAGGGGTCAGAAGATGACAATTTTAAACGTATACATTTTTCTGCATGTATTTATATTATAGATGGGTATCATTTTAACCGTATGGACCTACAGAATAAAGATAAGGTGTCATTTTTACCGAAATATGCACTGCGTAGAAATGGAAGCCCCCAAAAGTTACAAAATGACATTTTTTCTTCAATTTTGCCGCACAATAAATTTTTTTTCCATTTTGCCATGGATTTTTGGGTAAAATGACTAATGTCACTGCAAAGTAGAATTGGTGGCACAAAAAATAAGCCATCATATGGAATTTTATGTGCAAAATTGAAAGCATTATGATTTTTAGAAGGTGATGAGGAAAAAATGAAAATCCAAAAACGGAGAAATGAGTCCTTAAACCCTTAAGGACGCAGGACATACTCAAACGGCCCCTTTTCCGAGTCCTTAAGGACTCAGGACGTTTGAGAACGTCCTGTCAAATCCCGGCCCCCCGCCGCTAGCCGGAGGGGAGCCGGTGCCCGATGCCTGCTGAAATCGTTCAGCAGGCATCGCGGCATATCGCCCAGGGGCAATGGCCGCAGATCGCTGGACAATTCAGTCCAGCGATCTGCGGCAGATTCCGGGTCAATCGGGTCTCCAGTGACCCGGTATTACAGGCTGTTCGGGGCCATCTCTGACGGCCCCGAACAGCCATAGCCAGAAGGGTTGAGGTGGCACTGGTGCCACCTCACAATCGCCCTGATTCGTCGGCCGGTTTACCGGCCGACCAATCAGGGCACCTGCTACGGGTGTCACTCCCGCAACCCGCTCCGCCCCTCTTCCGGAGCACGTAAGCGGGTGCGGAACGTGGACCCCGGGAGCTGGGGACCCCGATCCCCAGCGTCAATGTTGGGATCGGGCCCCAGGAGCCACGGCGGCGGCGGCGGCGGCGGGACTGACCTGTGCCCGGAGCAGCAGCAGCAGGAGGTGAGTGAGTGACAGCAAAAAGGGCATGCTGGGAGCTGTAGTTAAGCAACAGCAGGAGGCAGACCACCACAACTCCCAGCATTCCCTTATGGGCATGCTGGGACTTATAGTTTTTCAACAGCTGGAGGCACATTTTTTCTATGGAAAAGTGTACCTTCAGCTGTTGTATAACTACAACTCCCAGCTTGCACAATCAGCTAAAGTGCATGCTGGGAGTTGTAGTGGTGCATCTGCTGGTTGCATAACTACAACTCCCAGCATGCCCGTTGGCTGTCGGTGACTGCTGAGAGTTGTAGTTTTGCAACAGATGAAGGCACACAGGTTGTGAAACAAGTAGCAAACCAGTGTGTCTCCACCTGTTGCATAACTACAATCCCCAGCATCCCCAGCCAAAGTAGTATGCCTCCAGCTGTTGCATAACTACAAGACCCAGCATGCCCTTCCGCTGTCCGTACATGCTGGGGGTTGTAGCTTTTGCAACAGCTGAAGGCACACTGGTTGCAAAACACTGAGTTTGTTACCAAACTAGGTGTTTCACAACCAGTGTGCCTCCAGCTGTTGCAAAACTACAACTCCCAGCATGCACTGATAGACCGTACATGCTGGGAGTTGTAGTTTTGCAACAGCTGGATGTTTCCCCCCCCCAATGTGAACGTACAGGGTACACTCACATGGGCGGAGGATTACAGTAAGTATCCGGCTGCAAGTTTGAGCTGCGGCAAATTTTCTGCCGCAGCTCAAACTGCCAGCGAGAAACTACTGTGAACCCCCGCCCGTGCGACTGTACCCTAAAAACACTACACTACACTAACAAAAAATAAAATAAAAAGTAAAAAACACTACATATACACATACCCCTACACAGCCCCCCTCCCCAATAAAAATGAAAAACGTCTCCAGTTTCCAAAACGGAGCCTCCAGCTGTTGCAAAACAACTACTCCCAGTATTACCAGACAGCCACTGACGGTCCAGGCATGCTGGGAGTTATACAACAGCTGGAGGCCCCCTGTTTGGGAATCACTGGCGTAGAAAACCCCTATGTCCACCCCTATGCAAGTCCCTAATTTAGGCCTCAAATGCGCATGGCGCTCTCACTTTGGAGCCCTGTCGTATTTCAAGGCAACAGTTTAGGGCCACATATGGGGTATCGCCGTACTCGGGAGAAATTGTGTTACAAATTTTGGGGGGTATTTTCTGCTTTTACCCTTTTTAAAAATGTAAAATCTTTGGGAAAAGAAGCATTTTAGGTAAAAAAAAGTATTATTTTTTTTACATTTGCAAAAGTCGTGAAACACCTGTGGGGTATTAAGGTTCACTTAACCCCTTGTTATGTTCCCCAAGGGGTCTAGTTTTCAAAATAGTATGCCATGTGTTTTTTTTTTGCTGTTCTGGCACCATAGGGGCTTCCTAAATGCGGCATGCCCCCAGAGCAAAATTTGCTTTCAAAAAGCCAAATGTGACTCCTTCCCTTCTGAGACCTGTAGTGCGCCAGCAGAGCACTTTTCACCCCCATATGGGGTGTTTTCTGAATTGGGAGAAATTGGGCTTCAAATTTTGGGGGGTATTTTCTGCTATTACCCTTTTAAAAAAATGTAAAACTTTTGGGAAACCAAGCATTTTAGGAAAAAAAAATTTTTTTTTTTACATATGCAAAAGTTGTGAATCACCTGTGGGGTATTAAGGTTCACTTTACCCCTTGTTATGTTCCCCGAGGGGTCTAGTTTCCAAAATGGTATGCCATGTGTTTTTTTTTTGCTGTTCTGGCACCACAGGGGCTTCCTAAAGGTGCCATGCCCCCCAAAAATCATTTGTCGCTCCTTCCCTTCTGAGCCCTCTACTGCGCCCGCCGAATACTTTACATAGACATATGAGGTATGTGCTTGCTCGAGAGAAATTGGGTTTCAAATACAAGTAAAAATTTTCTCCTTTTTACCCCTTGCAAAAATTCAAAAATTGGGTCTACAAGAACATGCGAGTGTAAAAAATGAAGATTGTGAATTTTCTCCTTCACTTTGCTGCTATTCCTGTGAAACACCTAAAGGGTTAAAACGCTGACTGAATGTCATTTTGAATACTTTGGGGGGTGCAGTTTTTATAATGGGGTAATTTGTGGGGTATTTCTAATCTGAAGACCCTTCAAATCCACTTCAAACCTGAACTGGTCCCTGAAAAAAAGCGAGTTTCAAAATTTTGTGAAAAATTGGAAAATTGCTGCTGAACTTTGAAGCCCTCTGGTGTCTTCCAAAAGTAAAAACTCATCAATTTTATGATGCAAACATAAAGTAGACATATTGGAAATGTGAATTAAAAAAAATTATTTGGAATATCCATTTTCCTTACAAGCAGAGAGCTTCAAAGTTAGAAAAATGCTAAATTTTCAAATTTTTCATCAAATTTTGGTATTTTTCACCAAGAAAGGATGCAAGTTACCACAAAATTTTACCACTATGTTAAAGTAGAATATGTCACGAAAAAACATTCTCGGAATCAGAATGATAACTAAAAGCATTCCTGAGTTATTAATGTTTAAAGTGACAGTGGTCAGAATTGCAAAAAATGGCCGAGTCCTTAAGGTGAAAAAGGGCTCAGTCCTTAAGGGGTTAAAGGAAAACTGTCAGATATTTTCTCCCGCACTATCCACAGTACTGGTGGATAGTGCGGGAGACGCTGATTAAAACGAGCCCTACCTTACCTGGATCCGCCCGGCCGTTCGTCTGCAATTGTAGTTTTATTCTATGAGTATATCTTGCTGTAACTGGCACGGGCGGGGCTTCTGCACTGACGTCAGTTCCGCTTATGAATATTCATCCCCCCTCCCTCCAGTTCTGCCTCTCTTCGCCGCTCATAACTGGAGGGAGGTTGAATATTCATAAGCGGCGCTGATGTCAGTGCAAGTTAACCTGCAGAACCCCCGCCCGTGCCAGTTACAGTAAGATATACTCATAGAATAAAACTACAATTGCGGGCCAACGGCGGGGCGGATCCTGGTAAGGTAGGGCTCATTTTAATCAGCGTCTCCCGCACTATCCACCATTACCTGTGGATAGTGCGGGAGAAAATATCTGACAGTTTTCCTTTAAGGGGATAAGGACAAATTATGTGCCAGTGTTCTCCAACCAGGGCATCCCGAGTGGTTGCAAAACTACAACTCCCAGCATGCCCGGATAACTAACCAACGGCTGTCTGGGCATTCTGGGAGTTGTAGTTTTGTAACAGCTGGCAGAATCCTGGTTGGGAAAAATTGATATAGACAAGAGGGGCATTTTTTGTTTTGTTTCTGATAATATGTTACTCATAAGAATAAAAGGGAAATTCCAGGTGGAAGGGAAATGCTAAGGTTCTATTTGGGGCGATTTGACATGACAAACCAACCAACCATGAACCAGGACCACCAACCAGTTTTTATCTCTAAGACTAGAAAATAGAAGCAGTCACACAAGGTCTGCCCTAATTCGCATTGCACTGCCTAAGTTTGACACGCCTAGGACGCCGTAACCACAACTTGCGTTTCATCAACACAGAAGAGCCAAACATGCCCTCAACAAACATGTCCGCCTCAGGCTTCAAGGCTACCAGTCACGTGAGAGTCTCCTTATTCTACGTCAGTATTTCGCTGGCGCTTTCACCATTGCACATAGGAGACGGTCACTGACATTTCGACAGACACGCTTCACCCTCACTACACAGTGGAAACAACCGCGACTGACAGCTGACACGTGGGCGGGGACTATCGTTGCAGGGGGGGCCTCACGTGATCCTCTCCGTGAGTGGGCGTGGCTTCCGTTAGAGGAAGCGACGGCTAGAGCAACAGAGGGCGGGGCCGCTGAGGCTGCTGTGTGGAAAGCAGGTGATGGTTCCTGGAGCCGAGCACAGCGTTACTGTACTGGGATTGCCAGGGACTGGAGCTAGTGTGACGGCCATGGAGTGACACGCCTGCGCCTATTATTCTTGTCACAGGAATCATCATGGGGGCCAAGGAGTCCCGGATCGGTTTTCTCACGTATGATGAAGCCGTCAAAAGAGGTGAGAAGCAGGCTAGTGGACATGGGGGGCACTTCTCCTGGGGGAGTGGGTGGCGAGCAGTGACACATGATGACGCGAGTGGAAAGGTCAGTGGCAGCTATGTGACAGCAGGCGGCACCCCGTGTGGTGGGCTCCGGGACCCCGGGCTGTCTGTGCCTGCAGAGGAATGCTGAATACTGGGTCCTGCAGCCTCTCGTCCCCTCTTTCCCTGCCCATTGATTTCTTCATGATACGCAGCTATCAGTGCACCATACTAGGGGACCCCTGGAGATCAGTCATCAGTGCACCATACTAGGGGACCCCTGGAGATCAGTCATCAGTGCACCATACTAGGGGACCCCTGGAGATCAGTCATCAGTGCACCATACTAGGGGACCCCTGGAGATCAGTCATCAGTGCACCATACTAGGGGACCCCTGGAGATCAGTCATCAGTGCACCATACTAGGGGACCCCTGGAGATCAGTCATCAGTGCACCATACTAGGGGACCCCTGGAGATCAGTCATCAGTGCACCATACTAGGGGACCCCTGGAGATCAGTCATCAGTGCACCATACTAGGGGGACCCCTGGAGATCAGTCATCAGTGCCACCATACTAGGGGACCCCTGGAGATCAGTCATCAGTGCACCATACTAGGGGGACCCCTGGAGATCAGTCATCAGTGCACCATACTAGGGGGACCCCTGGAGATCAGTCATCAGTGCACCATACTAGGGGGGACCCCTGGAGATCAGTCATCAGTGCACCATACTAGGGGGACCCCTGGAGATCAGTCATCAGTGCACCATACTAGGGGGACCCCTGGAGATCAGTCATCAGTGCACCATACTAGGGGACCCCTGGAGATCAGTCATCAGTGCACCATACTAGGGGACCCCTGGAGATCAGTCATCAGTGCACCATACTAGGGGACCCCTGGAGATCAGTCATCAGTGCACCATACTAGGGGACCCCTGGAGATCAGTCATCAGTGCACCATACTAGGGGACCCCTGGAGATCAGTCATCAGTGCACCATACTAGAGGACCCCCTGGAGATCAGTCATCAGTGCACCATACTAGGGGGACCCCTGGAGATCAGTCATCAGTGCACCATACTAGGGGACCCCTCTGGAGATCAGTCATCAGTGCACCATACTAGGGGACCCCTGGAGATCAGTCATCAGTGCACCATACTAGGGGACCCCTGGAGATCAGTCATCAGTGCACCATACTAGGGGTCCCTGGAGATCAGTCATCAGTGCACCATACTAGGGGGACCCTCTGGAGATCAGTCATCAGTGCACCATACTAGGGGGACCCCTGGAGATCAGTCATCAGTGCACCATACTAGGGGACCCCTGGAGATCAGTCATCAGTGCACCATACTAGGGGACCCCTGGAGATCAGTCATCAGTGCACCATACTAGGGGGACCCCTGGAGATCAGTCATCAGTGCACCATACTAGGGGACCCCTGGAGATCAGTCATCAGTGCACCATACTAGGGGACCCCTGGAGATCAGTCATCAGTGCACCATACTAGGGGACCCCTGGAGATCAGTCATCAGTGCACCATACTAGGGGGACCCCTGGAGATCAGTCATCAGTGCACCAATACTAGGGGACCCCTGGAGATCAGTCATCAGTGCACCATACTAGGGGACCCCTGGAGATCAGTCATCAGTGCACCATACTAGGGGACCCCTGGAGATCAGTCATCAGTGCACCATACTAGGGGACCCCTGGAGATCAGTCATCAGTGCACCATACTAGGGGGACCCCTGGAGATCAGTCATCAGTGCACCATACTAGGGGACCCCTGGAGATCTAGTCATCAGTGCACCATACTAGGGGGACCCCTGGAGATCAGCATCAGTGCACCATACTAGGGGGACCCCTGGAGATCAGTCCATCAGTGCACCATACTAGGGGACCCCTGGAGATCTAGTCATCAGTGCACCAGACTTGGGGGGACCCTGGAGATCAGCCATCAGTGCACCTATACTAGTGGGACCCCTGGAGAAGCGCATCAGTGCACCCCATACTATGTGGACCCCTGTGAGGATCAGTCATGCAGTGCAGCATACTAGGGGGGACCCCTGGGTGATTAGCCCATCAGTGCGACCAAGTTGGGGGGGAAACCCAGGAGATCATCCATCAGTGCACTATGCTGGGGTAA